>NW_026884168.1:0-11154 GCF_032173495.1 Musca vetustissima
AGGCAGAGCAAGGGTACAAACTGTACGTTGTGAACAAGATGAGAATGCTGTAAAATGAAAATTGGAATGGTAGAAGATACATGTTGGTATCACTACCGAGATTAATAAAACAAATATTTTTGTATATTTTATATAAAATCTGTCACAGATTTGACTAGAAAAACTACTTGATGATCCTCCTTCACAGTCAGTATATTTTAAAGACGTCCTGGATTTCAGTTTGCCTACATGGATCCATTGATCTGCAGCTTATATACCCGCTGCATTAAATTCGCCAATTAAAACTTCCTACCTTGAACTCGTCTATGGAAAATTCCTACAGTTTGCTCTGTTCCCTACTTCAGTTCATCTGTAGAGATTCCATACCTAAAAAGTCTCTCTCAGTTTCAGACCTTCTACAAAGTCTCCACGGGTTCCTTAGACTAAGACAGTGGCCTCGTCGACAGAGGCATCTTGGCCACAATCTCAAACAGAATAACTTATATAACTTTCGATAGTCTATATATGGACCCTCGCCTCGTCTATAGACGGACATTACCCTCCATCTCGTCGAAAATGACTCACATAACTTTGAATCGCTCCTTAGCCATAATCTCGTCTAGAATGCTTTCAATAACTTCGAAATCTATATATAAACTTCCCTCAGTTCTTCTAAGACACCCTCTGAGTTTCACTTCGCCCTTACCATTCATCCCCTCCTAAATTGTTCCCATATCCCCATATCTTATCTACAGAGGATCCTTAGCCTCCATTTCGTCTAGACTGCCTCTTAGAAAGTCTGAACTCATTTATAGAGACTCCCTTCAGCTCGTCTATAAAGACTTCCTACAGCTCGGCCATAAAGACAACCTTCTATAAGGCCTCGCTTCAGCTCGTCTATAGAAGCTAACTTTTGCTCGTCTATAAAGATTCCCTGGTCTATAAACACACCTTTCACCTGGTCTATAAATATATATATATATATATATATATATACATTATTATCATCTGAACATCATTTTTGTATACCTATTTTGGGAGTTTTGTAAAAACTGTCTTTCCGAGGGCACCTCTGCCTGTGTTGTTCGCAACATTTTTTGCTGTCCTGGCATTTTTCGTTTTTCAATCTGCCACTGCCTAACCAACCGTACAAATAACTAACGAACTAAAATCTTTTCTATGATTATGACTCTATCTCTGAACATACGTATTATGATTCTCTTCTAGATTACAAACTGTCCGTGTTCATTGATATTAAGCCTAGCCAACAAGACTAGGCACATCTCATTCTATGTATTTGTGTTGTGTGCGTGTAATTGTAAGTCAGTGTCGTAATGAAAATGGGGTTGAGGTTGGGGTGTTCGTCAGCCAGCCAGTCAGTTAGCAGAAAAACAAATATCAACACTGACATTATCGTCGGGTTTCTACATCGTGTGCCAAATGTGAACATCAGCAGTAGCAGCAGTGACACATCTTCATCTTCATTGCCATCAATGTCAACTGATATTATCGTTATCATCGCCATCATGATGACTGCGATGATGATGAACAGAATGGCACGAGGTTTCATAGCGCGAAATAGACAAATGAATGAATGATAGGTTGCCAAAAAGAGGCACAAAAAAGCCGAGGAACCATCTCGTGGCTAGTAGAAACCATCGCAATCAGTAACAAACGACTAACAGTTTATGGGCAGAAATTGGCACCAGTGTTACCGCTGAGAATTTTAAAAAACTTGCACAAAAAGTCGTTCCTTTCAAAAAAAAAAAAAAAAAAAAAAGTCGCACAGAAAACAAATTCATTTGAATTTACACATTAAACTGAAAATACAAGTAAATAAAAACAGCGAAGAAAAGTAGCACAAAGCTTAAAAAGTTGCAAACAGAGCTACAGGGCATCAAAAAGATTGCAATTAGCGACTTTATTCGCACAACGGTAACCCTGATTGGCACTCAACCAAACAAACAATCCATGCAACCATCCAACTATCCGATCAGCCACCATCCAGCCAACCAACCAACCTACCATACCCCACCATTACCAGCCATCCATCCAACATTGCATTCAGTCACACATTTAGTGCTGTTGCAAATATTGCTAATGCAACCAAACATTGCAACAACAATATCAACATATATTGCTAGCATTGACAGCTACAACAAAAATTGTCAACTGCAGCAGTAGGACATTTTGTGGTGTTATATTATTGCCGCTGTTGTTGTTGTTGCGTGCCATAAAACTCGCACATAGTCTAAACCAAACCATCTATCTGAAAAAAAACGCGAACATCCATCGTATATTTGCCCATTGACTGTCTGCCTGGCAGACTGAGTGGTTACTCATGAATTGTCGCTACCATCTATCTGACTGCCGGTCTGCCAGTCTGTTTCTTTTAATACACGCCATCAAGTAAATACACGCCATCAAGTAAATACACGCCATCAAGTGATGTGGTTCATATCTACAACGCATTCATCGTCAATTGTTATCTATTGTCTTGTGGCACAACATGGCATGGTGGATACAGTGGAACTCGAAGCAGTGTTAAGAATGGGAAACGAAGATTTATGACGTTATATAGTAGAGTAGCCAATGAGTGAACTTATATTCAAAACTATTTATGGGAGTGCTATTCTACTCATGGGGAACCCGAAGTGCTATATGTATTACACACATCTTGGTTCGAAAATCAACCTAAAATCTTAAGCTTTTTCAAATTCGGAAAAACGTCAACTCCAAAAATCAATATAAGAACTCAAAAAATCTAATAATTAAACATTAGAAAATGACTTCTTTAAAATCCGGCGAAGTTGTTCATATAGAAATGAAGCTTCATACGGCTGAGAAGGTTCCCTGAAATTCGTCTCGTCTACAGAGGCTCCGTAGTCTTCATGTTGTTAAAAACAGTTCGTCTATAAAAACTCCCTTCTTTAAAGACTCCCTTCTACAAAGACTCACGACAGCTCGTCTTTAGAGATTACTATCAGCTCGTTCCCTTCAGCTCGTCTATAAAGACTTCCTTCAGCTCTTCTATAAAGACTCCCTTCAGTTCGACTATAAACACTCCTTTCTGCTCGTCTATAGAGACTGCCTTCGGCTCGTCTACTGAGACTCCCCTCAGCTCGTCCAGATCGATGTGTGTTAAATTTCGTGAAAATCGGTTCAGATTTATATATAGCTCCTATATATATTTTCGTCGGATTTTACGTAAATTGTGCACCAAAGTCCCTATATATCCTTCGATTTGCAAGAAATTTGGCATAGCGTTCTGAGTTAAGTCTAGAAAGATGTGTTTTAAGTTTCCTGATCGGTTCAGATTTAGATATAGCTCCCATATATATTTTCGTCCGATTTAATGTAAATTGTCCACCAAAGTCCCTATATATCTTTCGATTCACCACACTGTGGTACAGGGTATTATGTCTTTGTGCATATGTTTGTTCCTGGTTCCTTTTGAGAATGTTCGTCCATCCGTCTGTCCGTCCGTCCGTCCATGTATTTTTGTTAACAAAGTACAGGTCGCATTTGTGATCCGATTTGGATGAAATTTGGCACAGTTCGCTTATTTGGCCCAAGGACGAATTGAAATTGAGAAAAATCGGTTCAGATTTAGATATAGCTCCCATATCTATTTTCGTCTGAATTTAAGTAAATAATGCACCAAAGTCCCTATATATCCTTCGATTTGCACGAAATTTGGCACAGCTTACTGAATTAAGTCTAGAAATATGTGTGTGTGTGTGAAATATATTTTTTTCGATATAGGTCCCATATATATTTTCGTCGGATTTTATGTAAATGGTGCACCCAAATCCCTATATATCCTTCCATTTGCACGAAATTTTGATTTATAAGTAAATGAAGAACTCAAAATATGGCCGAATGCAAAAACATACTGAAATATGTGTAACAAATTATTATGTGACAAGTTTCGATGAAGTCCGTATAGATTTCGATGTTTTGCTTTAAATTTATTTACATAATTTTGTCCCATTGTAAGAAGCAACTCTATATCTGACCAAAATTTAGTAGTTTGCAGAATGACATGTTTAATTTCATGTTAATGTTCCTTCAAAAATGCGACGTCTGTTAGGATTCCATCTGTTTCCACAGTATTCCACAGTACCAGAGTTCTATACTATGAGCGAATTCGTTTATTTTTATTGCTAAGCGATTTTACTTAGATCAGCAACGGTGTTTTGCGGTGTATAGTTGTAGAGGAGTATCTAGAAATGTAACGAAAATCTAAAAATCATCATCATTTTCAATGGGATAGTAACATTAAACGAGAATTTCCAAGAGAGTTGCTTGAACTTGTACGGATTATAGTTCCGGTCATAAAAACCAATATTTGTGGCATGCTTGTTGGGTCAAGAGATTAAAGAGATTGTGAATATTGTCCGGTGGTTCAATGGTAACCTAGTCATAGACATAAATGTCTGTCTAGGCTTAAATGTTCGTATATAGTTAGAAATGATGGCGAATAGTGGTTTAGTTCCGCAGTCATTACCATTAGTGTTCAAACAGGCCAGACACATAAAATTTGGAGTAATTGAAAAAAGGATTGTTAAAGGGACATCACACTAAAAATTGACAACAGAGTTTCTTGGACAAATTATTCTTTTAAAAATCTACGAATTAAATAAGCTTGGAAACATTATTCTTTTAAAAATCTACGCCTTATTGATGCATTGAAAATATTCTTAACAAATCCAACAAATACAGATGCAAATACACTTGGAAAAATAATTATCTAAAAAATCGATGCCTATTCTTAGATATGACAACGTTGAAATAGTAGCATGCTTTCGACTTATGTAACGATTTGTTTATGTCTTACTAATTTGTATTACATTCTCCTGTGAAAGAAAAAATATTCCATTCAAATTTTATTACCTTGATCTCAATATCTTACACAACGAAAATATGACATTATTAGAATTCTTTTTCTCATCGTCGTCATGAAAACATATTTCTATTTGCTTTTCATTCTATTTTCTTTATCAAACAATAAATTTAAAGTTGTTCCTTTCAGCAGACACTCGTAATTTTGCGGCCTGATGTTGGAAAACGTTTAGCAAGGAGGTACATAAATGACGCCGCTGCTACTTGTGGAAAATGCAACAGTATTAATAGCATCTGGCTGGCAGGCAGGAAAGCATAAAAAACTTTACTCAGTATATATGGTGTGAGTACATGTTAGTACTTGTACTATGTCCTTCGTCCTTGTTCACTTGTTTACCATTAGAAGTTTTCAGTGGTTTCATTTGTTGTTATAAAAAAGTGGAACTCTTAACTTTTCAAACTTAAATGAGATGTCATTTTTTTCTTTTTTGCTCCGAAGAGATATGTGGCTAAGTTTAAGTGGTTAGCAAAAGTCGAATTGACATTTGGGCTTAAAATTGATGTTTATAATGATGATAAGTTTCATTAAGTAAATGTTCAGGAAAGGGAGTTAAAAATAAAACTGTGAGCCGATTTATAAAAATAACCGCTAACTGATGATTGTTTTAATATATTGCATGACATGACGACCTTATAAAGGTATTTTTAGGTGGACGATTTTCTAGAGTTGATAGATTATTATAGATGGTGCTTGGAAATATTATTAAAAAAATTCACGCCTCATTGGCGCTTAGAACAATTCTTATTTAAAACAAGTGAAAAAGTGTTAAGTTCGGCCGGGCCGAACTTTTTTATACCGTCCACCATAGTTATACTGACAGATACATGCAATGAAAATATAGGGAACATACCAAAAAGTGGGCATATACCGATAATTCTACAAACCGATTTATGTAAACCATTATGTACATCAAATACAAACTTTAGCAATTTTTAATGGGGATTTTTCCTAAAATCTGTAAGATCTAAAAAGTGGACTGATACTGATAATGCATGGTAGAGTATAAAATCCTCAAACTACTGTAATTTAGACTACAAAGTTATATGAGGGTATGCCTATTTGGTGATATCATTATATGAGGGCTATGCCTAATTGATGACCCAATATTTTAATTGTTTATCTCAATTCTATCCTTCAGGAGGTATCACTATATTGAGTAGATGTCTACCGATATATTTCATTATCGTCATATTTGAGTTTTTTTTTATCACAATATCTTTAGAAGACGGAATGCTTACAACAGACGGCAAAATAATCTTTGTAGGGTACAAATCAGATAACTATTTAAATATAAACCAGTAAGGAAAGTAGTAAAGTCGGACGGGGCCGACTATATGATACCCTTCACCACGTTGGGTATATCCAACGATTGAATCCTAACCGACGTCAAATTTTTAAAGGACCAGGGACAAAATTATGTAAATCAATTTAAATCTTAACCGATTTCAACTAAACTTGCCACACATTATGTTATAGTAACTTCAGTACTTAGTGCAAAATTTTGTGCCGATTGGAACCACATTTGTGAAACATTTATATCCAACTTCTAGGTTATCCTAACTCCAGGACGTTGTGCAAAATTTGTGTCAATTTTGTGTAAAATCGGACGAAAATTTTTTCACGAAACTTAACACACATCATTCTAGACCTAATTCATTACGCTATGCCAAATTTCATGAAAATCGAAAGATATATAGGGACTTTGGTACACCATTTACATTAACTCAGAAGAAAATATATATGGGACGTAGGCTCAATTCAGTACGCTATGCCAAATTTCGTGCAAATCGAAAGATATTTGGGGCTTTGGAGACACATTTACTTTAAATTGGACGAAAATACATATGGGAGCTATCTCTAAATCTGGACCGATTTTCACGAAACTTAGCACACATCATTCTGTACCTAATTCAGTACTCTATGCTGAATTTCGTGCAAATCGAATGATATATAGGGGCTTTGGTGCCCCATTTACCTTAAATCGGACGAAACTATATATGGGAGTTATATCTAAATCTGAACCGATTTTATCGAAATTTAGCACACATCATTCTGCCCCTTATTCAGTACTCTATGCCAAATATCGTTCATATCGAATGATATATAGGGAATCTGGTGCTCCATTTACCTTAAATCGGACGAAACTATATATGGGAGCTATATCTAAATCTGAATCGATTTTCTCGAAACTTGGCACACACCATTTTGCATCTGATTCAGTACTCTGTGCCAAGTTTCGTGCAAATCGAATGATATATAGGGAATTTGGCGCACCATTTACCTTAAATCGCACGAAACTATATATGGGAGCTATATCTAAGTCTGAACCGATTTTCTCGAAACTTGGCACACACCATTTTGCATCTTATTCAGTACTCTGTGCCAAGTTTCGTGCAAATCGAAAGATATAGAGGGACTTTGGTGCCACATTTACCTTAAATCGGACGAAAATATATATGGGAGCTATATCTAAATCTGAACCGATTTTTCCCAATTTCAATAGGGTTCGTCCTTGGGCCAAATAAGTGACTTGTGCCAAATTTCATCTAAATCGGATCATAAATGCGACTTGTACATTGTTTACAATTTAACATCTACAGACGGACAGACGGACGGACATGCATAAATCGATTCAGAAAGTGATTCTATGAATATTCTCAAAAGGAACCATGTGTCTATCTCGTTTCCTTTTGCCTGTTACAAACATATGCACAAAGACATAATACCATGTACCACAGTGTGGTGAAGGGTATAAAAAGGGGGATATATGGGGACTACCCCTAAAAAGGGGTAAATATTAATAATTTTTGGTTTGGAGATTTGTTACCATATACGACTACAAAATACCAAATTTCAGCGAATTCGGTTGAAAAACGCACTCAAGAACCTCGAAATATTGCGGGTACCCTTATATGGGGGCTACTCGAAAAACTTGACCTATATTTATAATATTTGTGGAGATATTTGCTACGCAATAAGAACTCAAATTACTAAATTAGGCCAATTCGGTAGAAAAATCCGGTCAAAACTCCTCAAAAACTTGAAATTGGGAGGTACTCTTATATGGGGGCTACCAGAAAAAGTGGACCTATATTTATAATTTTTATTGGGGACATTTAGTACCCAATAAGAACCAAATGTACCAATTTTTAGCGAATTCGGTTGAAAACCGCGATCAAGAACCCTAAAATACCGAAAATTGGGGGGTACCCTTATATGGAGGCTACCCGAAAAAATTGACCTATATTTATAATTTCTTGTGGAGAGATTTGCTACCCAATTAGAACTCAAAGTACCGAATTTCAGTGAATTCGGTCGAAAATTGCGATCAAACCCCCCAAAATACCGCAAAATTGGGGGTACTCTTATATGGGGGCTATCCCAAAATATGGATCTATATTTATAATTTTTTGTGGAGACATTTAGTACCCAATAATAAACCAATGTAGCAAATTTCAGCGAATTCGGTTGAAAAACGCGCTCGAACCCAAAAATGCCGAAAATTTGGGGGTACCTTTATATGGGAGCTATGCCTAAACGTGGACCGATAAAGCCCATCTTCGAACTTGACCTGGCTGCAGACAAAAGACGACTCTGTGCAAGATTTTGGCGACCTATCTCAACTCGTTTAGACGCTAGAGTGAGTCGTCTTAGAATTTTACGCTGATCAAGAATATATATATACTTTATAGGGTCGGAAATGATTATTTCGATGAGTTACATACGGAAAAACAAAATTAATATACCCTCCATACTATGGTGGAGGGTATAAAAAGGGGTTATATGGGGACTATCCCAAAAAGGGGGTGCATGTTAAAATTTTTTTGTAGGGAAATTTTTTACCATATCCGACTACAAAATACCAAATTTCAGCGACTTCGGTTGAAAAACGTGCTCAAGAACCTCAAAATAGCGAAAATTGGGGGTACCCTTATATGAGGGCTACCAGCAAAAATGGACCTATATTTATAATATTTAGTGGAGAGATTTGGTACCCAATAAGAACTCATAGTACTAAATTACAGCCAATTCGGTTGAAAACTACGATCAAAACCCCCAAAATACTGAGAATTAGAGGTTACCGTTATATGGGGGCTACCAGAAAAAATGGACCTATATGTATAATTTTTCGTGGAGAAATTGGGTACCCAATAGCAACTCAATATACCAAATTTCAGCGAATTCTGTTGAAAAACGCGCTCAAGAACCCCAAAATACCGACATTTGGGGGTACCCTTATATGGGAGCTATGCCTAAACGTGGACCGATATATCCCATCTTCGAACTTGACCTGCCTGCACACAAAAGACGACTCTGTGCAAAATTTTGGCCATCTATCTCAACTCGTTTAGACGCTAGAGTGATTACAACAGACGGACATGCTTAGATCGTCTTAGAATTTTACACTGATCAAGAATATATATACTTTATAGGGTCGGAAATGGTTATTTCGATGAGTTACAAACGGAAAAACAAAATTAATATACCCTCCATACTATGGTGGAGGGTATAAAAACACGTTATAAAAATAATACATTAAATACAATTAAATAAATTCAACGTCTCGTTGGAATTTTGATTTACTCCATAGATGAAAGATGAAGATTGACACTTCGCACATCCTCATTTGGCACACACATAGATATGTGAAAGTGATGTCGGACGATACCAACTATGGTCGTGATACAACATTCTGACGAATGGGAAATTGAAAATTTTTAATGGATATTTTGTGTTATATTTGTTGTTAGCTGTGACAGGGTATAAAGGGATGTATACAAATAGAATAAGTGGAAATTTTTCTTTTATAACATGTTTTTGCTTGAGTTTGAATGAATGGAAGACCAACGGATGGTGGGATGAATGTGTGCTATCATAATGCAGTAAAAAACTTTATGATTATATAATGGCATCATAATATACTTTTACAGTGACGTGGAACAGAGGTGTCACTACTTAGGATGAGATTATAATTTTTTAACAAATAGGCAAACACATTTTTCTAATAAATGTTTATGAGATTAGTGCATCTAAATTAGGAAAACAATTTGTAGGAAAAATGTAGAAGACCTACGCTTGAAATAGAACAATATCGAGTATTGTGACATTGTTATCAGAGTAGACTATACACAAAATGTTTACAATATCCATGACAAAGAAGTCAGAGAATCATAAAAATGTAGTTTAAAAATAATCCGCAAAAGTTATCACATTATGCAGGATAATAGGTTGTAAAGTGTCGAAGTTTTGATTTTTTTGTTGTTCACATCTTTCGCTATACAATGCATTTTGTTTGACAAGCTTATTGGCATGTGTAAAATATTTTCAACATTTAACTTATTTCAGTAAAAATATGTGTGTGTCTATGTTGTACTTACATTTTCTAGTTTGGCCACAATTTCATACATGGTCATATCATTGACTTTACCATATTGAACAATGAACGACATTGTTGTATTTGTTACTTTGGTTGCATGTAAATCGATGACTGGGGCGGGTATATTATCGGTACCTGTTTGTTTGAATATGTTAAGAAGATTAGATCGAATGTTAGTGTTTCTCTTAATAGAATTTAGTATGAGATGGAGTGTGAAAAATTGACAAATTGAATGAATAAAATGTGTTCAGAATCGTCCGCAATTGACTTTGACTTATGTATGAGATGTAGTAAAAATAAGCGTAATTTTATAGGTACAAAATTGTCCGAAATAATATTTGTGGTAATAATTAAAGCAAATACTCATACGTTTCTTAAGGTTTATTTTAAAATAGTAAAACCTTAAGGGAAGACCAAAAAATATACGGATCATGTAATAATTAAATCAGAAAGTGAGCAAATCGGAGTGTTTCGACAACTAGTTTGAGCTCATGGAAATGAAATATCTATAGTAGTCATCATATGATCTTTAAAAATCATAAAGGGTACCTACATTGATGACTACCGAATATCAGTTGGAACTGTTGTATTTGTTCATATAACTGAATATTCAATATACTAATGGTTAGATCCTAAAATGTTTCGAAACCTTGTGGTACTGTAATATAGAAGCTATGTCAAACTTGAAGCTTTTTGAAGAAACCTCAAATAGCCTATATTCATATATCCACAACATACATAAAATCGATCGCGATTTGTTTTGGAGGGTTACGCGGCCAGGAGAAAACCAACCAACTCAGGAGAAGAACCCAATATGGAGTATTATATCCACATAAGCTGGAAAATGTGAACTAGGAAACTAAGTAAAACTCTCTGTATGCTGGAATTGACC
>NW_026884169.1:0-11100 GCF_032173495.1 Musca vetustissima
CCTTTTACAAATAGAATGAAACCTTTTCCAATTGAAATGAAACCTTTTACAAATAGAATGAAACTTTTTCCAAATTAAATGAAACCTTTATTCCTATCTAAGGAAATATAATATTTGCACTAATTTAAACCAATATTTGAAAATTAAATCAAAGAATATTAACAAATATAGTTGTATGGCTATGTAATTAACATAAATATTCTTTAATTCGGTGTGATTTCATTTAATTTCTTTACTACATAAAACTAAATAAATAGTAATACAAACTGGGGTATTTCTTGACATTTTAATAAATAATATTTAAGAACAAGAATTGAATACCCGGTCCTAAATGCGAAATATAGCATTTCCACATTAAATGAAACCTTTTCCAAATTAAATGAACCCTTTTCCAAATGAAATGAAACCTTTTCGAAATTAAATGAAACCTTTTCCAAATTAAATGAAACCTTTTCCACTTGAAATGAAACCTTTTACAAATAGAATGAAACCTTATCCAATTGAAATGAAACCTTTTACAAATAGAATGAAACTTTTTCCAAATTAAATGAAACCTTTATTCTTATCTAAGGAAATATAATATTTGCACTAATTTTAAACCAATATCTTTAATTCGGTGTGAATTCATTTAATATCTTTACTACATAAAACTAAATAAATAGTAATACAAACTGGGGTATTTCTTGACATTTGAATAAATAAATATTTAAGAACAAGAATTGAATACCCGGTCCTAAATGCGAAATACATATTTGACTTAATAAATTGTTGATGATAAGGTAACTGCTTATCTTAATGAAGGGGTTCCCGACTTGCAGCTTGTGGGATTTTCAAAACCATGTCCATAACGTAGTTAGAACAATCTTGCCGAGTAAGCTTTTGAATACTTCGCTCGATTACATCAACAATGTTATGTTCCATTGAAACGTCACACAGCTCAGCTCTTGCACATAATTTTATTTTTGAAAATGCATTTTCGATTGGATTTAGCATTGGAGAATAAGTAAGAATTTAAGGTTGCATCTTTTGGATTCGATCAAATTTTTTATGTCATGTCGCTTGTGTATTTGAGCGTTATTTTCCAACTCTGGATTGATTTTCTCAAAAAAAAATTTCAAAAGATGCAACCTTAAATTCTTACCGCCTTATTCTCCAATGCTAAATCCAATCGAAAATGCATTTTCAAATATAAAATTATGTGCAAGAGCTGAGCTGTGTGACGTTTCAATGGAACATAACATTGTTGATGTAATCGAGCGAAGTATTCAAAAGCTTACTCGGCAAGATTGTTCTAACTACGTTATGGACATGGTTTTGAAAATCCCACAAGCTGCAAGTCGGGAACCCCTTCATTAAGATAAGCAGTTACCTTATCATCAACAATTTATTAAGTCAAATATGTATTTCGCATTTAGGACCGGGTATTCAATTCTAGTTCTTAAATATTTATTTATTCAAATGTCAAGAAATACCCCAGTTTGTATTACTATTTATTTAGTTTTATGTAGTAAAGATATTAAATGAATTCACACCGAATTAAAGATATTGGTTTAAAATTAGTGCAAATATTATATTTCCTTAGATAAGAATAAAGGTTTCATTTAATTTGGAAAAAGTTTCATTCTATTTGTAAAAGGTTTCATTTCAATTGGAAAAGGTTTCATTCTATTTGTAAAAGGTTTCATTTCAAGTGGAAAAGGTTTCATTTAATTTGGAAAAGGTTTCATTTAATTTGGAAAAGGTTTCATTTAATTTGGAAAAGGGTTCATTTAATTTGGAAAAGGGTTCATTTAATTTGTAAAAGGTTTCATTTAATGTGGAAATGCTATATATGAATGTTACCGAAATACGTCGAACGTATAAAATTTCAAGTTGAACAATTTCAACTTTGACAGAACGTATTTTTCATGTTTTTTTGTTGAAAAGAAAAACAAAACATTCTGGAAATTTGAAATTTCGAATGGAGACTAAAAATATGTGGATTAATTTAATAAATTTTCAATTTTGTTTTGCGGTTTGTGTTATTTGCTTGAAGATATGCATTCGACGTATTTGGGTAATACGGCCGTACACAAATTTTTGCCATAGTGGGGAAGTTGAATATTTTTGTACGCTCCGTTGGATATTAGGTAACGTTGTTACCAATAAAACCTCTATAGTGAGTTCATAATTAGCACATGTTATTGTGATTCATCATTAAAAGTGTGTTTAGATCAGGGTTAACCAACCACCACATATGCATTGGCTTTGATTGTGTTTGTCTCACAGGCAAGGCCCGTGGTGATAATTGTTCGTACTTATTTAAGAAACAATGGACAACACAACCTCCTTCATCAACTCATGCTCATACGAGACTAATCTGTTGGCTCGTTGTTTGTAAACAATCAACCACTTGGTGGTGGAATTAGAGTGGTGAACTGTTTATTCAACAAAACTATGATTGTATGAGTGCACACAGAAAGCGCCCGCTGTCCATTTGTCCATTGTTTCTTAAATAAGTACGAACAATTATCAACACGGGCCTTGTCTGTGAGACAAACACAATCAAAGCCAATGCATATGTGGTGGTTGGTTAACATTGGTTTAGATTTACACATGTCACAATAAATAGGTAGTCCATTTAGCACAGCTGACGATTCGATTAACTGCCAAAGTGCACAGTTTCCAATTAAATTCGACGTGAAATGTTGCTAACCATGAAAAATATTACTAGGTATTGCTTGACTCATGGCACAATGAATAGGTAGTCCATTTAGAACAGCTGATGTCTTGATTAACTGCCAAAGTGCGTAATCCCTACTTGAATTTGATGAGCAATGTTGCCAACCATGTGAAATATTATAAGGAAAATTTTGACAGATGATCGAGACAAAAACAAAGGTTTTTGCTTTGATACATCATATTATTATTGTACCACGGCTTGACAGATGGTCGAATAAAAAACAAATGTTTTAGTGTCGATACATCACCTTATTATTGTATTATAGATTTTTCGAAATATACACGATTACAAATGTCAATTCCATAGCGTATCCACAGGATTTTTTGCTAAATTATTATAGATTTATGATCATTTACCTTACATCATACTCCATCTCAGATCTCAATTTGTTTTCAAAACCATGATCTCAGGGGTACCCCAATTTTCGGTATTTTGGGTTTCTTGACCGCGTTTTCAACCGAATTTGCTGAATTTTGTTACATTGGGTTCTTATTGGGTACCAAATATCCCCACTAAAAATTATAAATATCGGTACACCTTTTCTGGTAGCCCACATATAACGGTACCGCCAATTTGCATTATTTTGAGGTACATGAGCGCGTTTTTTAACCGAATTCACTGTAATGTAGTCGTATATGGCAAAAAATCTCCCTGCCAAAAATTAGTAATGTATTGATATACAAAACTAAAATATTGGGTTAGAAATTGAGATATATCGGTCATTAATTAGGCATAGCCCTTCATATAATGATAACTCCAAATATTCGCTAATTCCTAGCTATGTAATCAATATTGGTCCTCTTTTAGGAATAGCCTCATATAACTTTGCAGTAGTTTGAGGATTCTATACACATGTTTCACTGTGGCATGCGTAATCAATATTGGTCCACGTTTTGGGGTTTTCAGATTTTATGAAAAATACTGATTAAAAATCGTTGAAATTTGTATTTGGTGTACATAATTGTTTACTAAATCGGTTTGTAGATCTATCGGTATATGCCCATTTTTTTACATGTTCCCCTTATTTTAATTTCAAGTATCTTTTAGTATACCTATGGTGGTAATTGCTATGGCCATTTGTCAATAAATATTCTTATAATTTTTGGAGGAATTACTCCCCATTAGGTCGAAAATGCATAAAAATATTTATTGTTTTATATTATAGTAATATTGGCTATAAATTAAAAAAATTTCAATTTTTCATCAGCTGTCATATTTTGAATTTTAACATATTTTGTAGCATACTTTTAGGAAGGTGATTATTTTTTGGTGCAAAAGCAGGGTTGTATTTGAAACTATCTCGATGCTTTTTTTTTTGTTCAAAAGCAGAGTTGTATGTACTTAAAATTATCTCGATTTAGCATAGGATTTTTAGTAAATCGAGACATTGAGCGGATTTAATTTTGTATGATAAAGGCTTTCTAAATCGACTCGATTCAAGATATATCAAATTTCCCATACGATATAGCACCGCAAAAATTTTAAATCCTGAAATAGTTGTGTTTAGAGCATACCAAATATTTATCACCTTCCTTATGGCCCTTACCGAATATTTATCACCTTCCTTACTGGTTTTAGTCGTACAAAATTTATTGTTTATATCATCGAAGATTAGCCCTATATATTGTAATTTTTAGAAATAAAGTATTTTTATTTTACGAAATATTAATATGTGTATTTTTTCCATTATAATATTTTTGGAAATGAACCTTCATTACACGTTTCTATATATTTCTTTATTAAAATTTTGAGAAAAAATTATATATTTGTATCATTTCATTACAGTAAAAAATTAAAATAATTAAAATATTAATTAAAAATAGGTGGTGCATTTTCAATTTCATTCAAATTTTTGTTGGGAGATTTTTTCTATTCAATTTAAAGGTGTGAAGAGCTGTTCAAAAAGAGGGATATAAAAGCTTTTATTTATATATGTATATAGAGAAGGAGAAAAACATATGTGAGAACATTGTTAAAAATAATTTATTTATTTAATGGTTTAATAAAATCGTTTAAAACATAACCAATAAAGAAACGAGCAGAAGTCAAATAACAACATAATTATAATAATAATAAGAAGAAGAATAATAGGAATACAAAATTGGTGGTAAAAAAATCACACATTTGCAATAATGGGTTTGTTAACAGGTACAGATATGGGTGAGGGGGGATTGGAACCACAAGTTTGGGCTTTACACAGGGTTACACTGTTGGTGGAAGTTCGATTTTTTGCGAGGTTTTTGTTGTTTTTTATTTTTTTAGATTTACACACGTCCATACACATACACAGAAAAAAGGCAGTTTTTTGGGTTAAATACACTTTCACTCGCTGACTTTTTTTACGGCAGAACAGTTCCGTTAACCTTTTCTTTATTGATCATTTATTCACACATACACACACATATATATTGAAATGGTGGTTGGTGATATTTTGGTGGATAGTTTGTAAGTTGTAGTGTTGAACAATGATTTGAGACACAAAACACAAGGGGGGGCTGGGGGTAGTGGGGAAGTATTTTCAACAAAAAAATACAATAACAGCAACAACAAGGGGACAACTAAAGCATACATTAAAATATAAATACATAAACAAATAAATAAAAAAATATTTTTTTTGTAATAATGTATTTAAATAATACAACAACTAAAGCTTATATAACAAAATAAATAAAAACATATTTTTAAATTATACAAATTATTATAATATAAAAAAATAATTGCTTAAGCTTTTTTTTTTGGTTCGATACACACGTATATACTGTTTGGTTGGTATAGGTTTGAACATAACTTTTAATTAGTTAATTAAATAAAATTTGGCAAATTATTAATAAAAAATAAAATATATAAATAAAAAAATATTTCAAATGTGATTTCGAAATGTATCATTTTAAAACTATATAAACATTTTTTTCAAATTCTCTAGACATTTTTACAAATCTCATAATTGGTATTGTATCTTAGTGTTTTGCTGCTCCCAACTATAAGCGGGGGAGAGTAACTGAAAATCCGCCATTAGAAAGACTGATTAAAAGAGAATTGAAGATCAGTTAACTAGACTCAATACATAATCCTATATATATAAAATTGAAATCGAACTAAATTTTGGATCGAGGCCATAGAAAGGATAACACATAAACTGAAACTACGGTATTCACCAGATAAGGTCCTTTGTGAGTTTTTTTAAACTTAAAGTGCCCCATCTACTGCTGATAAAAACAAAAATACCGGATTTAGAATCGGAAATCTGCTGAGTCGTATTCTCAAAACGGATTTACAAAAACATGAGCAACATTTTAACAATTCATAACCTTTGAGGTCGTATACCAATTGAAGAAATTATGAACCCGACATACTTATAGTCATAAGCATAAAATAAGGCGACACTTTAAATGAGAAAAAGTTCGAGATTTAGGGAATATTGAACAGGTTTTCCACAGGGAAATCTCAATTCAGCTGGCCTGCAATTTAAAACGTGCTTCAATCCTAAATATATGTTCTATACGAAGTATTAAATTCAACATGACTAAATGCGGGATTCTTTAGAATATCTACAATTCCGCTAAATGAATGGAGATTCTTTTAGGAAATCGTCAATTCCACTGGATGAATGGAGATACTTTTAGGAAATCTTCAATTCTGGCTGACTGCGTACAAATTTCATTGTCTGTCTGACCGAATTAATGATTCTTAGGAAACCGGCTCAATAACAATAAAGCAGCAGGAGCCAATGAGTTACCAGCCGAACTATTCAAGACTGGTGGTCAGATGCTGGTCAGGAGCATGTACCAGCTGATTAGTATAATTTGGCTAGAGGAATGCATGTCCAATGATTGGAATATCAGCATCCTGTGTCCCGTGCACAAAAAAGAAGACAGGACAATATGTGCCAACTATAGAGGAATTAGCCTTCTACCCATCGCATATGAATTGCTATCCAGTGTGCTGTGTGAACGATTGAAAACAATGGTCAATAACATTATTGGACCATACCAATGCGGCTTCAGACCTGGCAAATCCACCATTGAACAAATCCTTGGAAAAGACCCACGAAAAACACATCGACACATACCACCTATTCGTCGACTATAAAGCCGCATTCGACAGCCCTATCCGTTCAGAGGTGTTTAAAGCGATGTCTGCGTTCGGCATTCCTGCAAAATTAATACGGCTATGCAGGATAACTTTAAGTGACACAAGGTCAGCAGTTAAAGTCGGAAAGGACCTATCGGAGTCCTTCAATACCGATCGAGGATTCAAAGGATCCTGCGGGAAAAGGTCATACGAAAGGCAAAGGTGAACAGAAATGGCACTCTGTACACCAAAACAACACATGTTACTCGCCTACGCCGATGACATCGATATAATGGTTCGAACATTGCGAGCGGTAACAGCCACCTTTGAACAAATTGATAAGAGTCTGAATACCAAGTTGATGTATGAACGTAAGACGTATGATGTATGAACGTAAGACGTCCAGTAGACTCTGACCAACCTTGTTACCGCCATAAATAAAACGAATGACATCAGCTTTGAAATTCGGAGAAGGATTGTGAAGGCCCACAGATGCTACTATGGTCTAAGTAAGCAGTTTAGAAGTAAAGCCACCTCCCGCCAGACCAAACTTACCCTTTACAAGACGCTGATACTACCTGTGTGGTTATATGGATCTGAAGCATGGGAACTTGCGCAAGCAGAACTCATGCTTCAGATATATCCATGAGCCATCAGATCCATCCATGAGCCAGTTCTTGGGGTGTTTGAAAGAAAAATTCTCTGAAAGATCTACGGGCCGATCTGCGTCGACGGTGAATATCGGCGAACCACGAGCTTTACAATATATACGCGGACATCGACATAGACAGTCGCAATGAGCTGCAGCGACTACGATGGCTAGGCCATGTTGTGCGAATGAATGAGAATGCCCCAGCTTAAAAGGCATATAAAAGCGAGCTAACCCGTAGAAGGGAAGGCCTCGAATCAGATGGAAAGAGCAAGTAGAAAACTACAACTTGGAACGGGGTCTTTCATATTGGAGGAGATCCGCACAATACCAACGCGCTTGGAATTTTTTTTTTAAGTTCGGCTTATGGAACAACCGTTATGTAACAAGCCAGCGAAGTAAGTAAATAAGGAAATCTTTTATTGAACCTGGCGGAATGGAGGTTCTCTTGTGAAAACGTTAATTAAACCCGGCAAAATGGATGTTCCCTTGTGAAAACATAACTTAAACCCGGCGAAATGGATGTTCCCTTGTGAAATCCTTGACAAAAATTTTCTTTAAAAAATCCACATCCTATTTAAAACTTTGAAAAATTGTCTGTAAAAATCCACGCCCTAATTACGTCTTTATTTAGACTTCAGAAACAAATCTTTAAAAAAGCACGCCCTATTTATGTTTCATTTAGAAAAAAAAAAAATTAAAAATCCAAGCCTTCTATACACTTTGGAAAAAAAAATTCTTCAAAAAATCCACGCCCTATTTGAACCAAAAAAAATTTTTTTTTTTAAATCCAAGCCTTCTATACACCTTGAAAAAAAATTCTTCAAAAAATCCACGCCTTGTTTTGAGCTTGAAAAAAATTCTTCAAAAAATCCACACCTTGTTTAGAGCTTGAAAAAATTCTTCAAAAAATCCACGCGTTGTTTAGAGCTTGAAAAAAATTCTTTAAAAAATCCACGCCTTGTTTAGACCTTGAAAAAAATTCTTTAAAAAATCCAGACCTTGCTTAGACTTTGAAAAAAGTTCTTTAAAAAATCAACGCCTTGTTTAGACTTTGAAAAAAATTCTCGAAAGAAATTCTTTAAAAAAACCATGCCTAATTTAGACCTCGAAAAAATTTTTTTAAAAAATCTAAGCTAACAAAAAGTCTTTACAAAATCCACGCCACGAAAAAAAATGTTTAAAAAAGCCACGCCTTATTTAGACTTCGAAAATTTTTATTTAAAAAATCCACGTCTTATTCAGACCTCAAAAAAAAAAAATCTACGCCTTATTTTGACCTCGAACAAAAGCATTAAGTAGGACTTTAAAAAAAATATTTAAACATTTTTCATTTAGCTAGTCTGCATTGGCTGAATAGAGTTTCTATTAAGAAATTACCAATTCAGCTTGGCTGAATGGGTTTCTCATAGGGAAATTCGAAATGTTGATATTATACTGGACTTAATAGAGTTATTATTATTTTTTTTTTGTTTAATGTTTATATAAACTTAACGTTCGTTTAGTTTATAAAAAAATTATAAAATTATTTAAAAAAATTTATTAATGGAAAACCAAAAATTTTTATATTACATTAAATTATTGTGTTTTTTTATTTGTTTTTGTTTTGCTTTTTATGGATTGAACTAAACTATAGTATTTAAAAAAATTGTTGGTTATTTATTTAAAAACTATTTTCTATTTTTTATTTATTTTTTTTGTTTTGTTATTTTAAATACAAACCAACCGTTTTTAGCTCTGTTTTGAAATATCTTACCACAAAACCCAAGTGGGGGGACATAAAAAACAAAAATTATTATGTTAGCACTTTTTTTGTTTTAAATTTTCTGTTTCGCAGGGGGTTGGGAGGGGTCAACAGAATATAAGAGAAAAAAGAGAGAATGAATTGTTTATGTTTGTTGTTTGTGTGATTATTATTTTATTATTATTATTATTATTATTTTTTTTTTGATTTAGTAAGGCACGACAACAATGACAACAACAACGAAAGAATACCTGCCGTTTGAGGGATTTACAAAAGTTGCCATTGAGAGAGAGAGAGAGAGAGAACAAGAGAAAAACTTTGATAGGAAACTTTGTTGCTTGATTACCACCATCATCAATCAAGCGATGAGTCCGTTAGTTGTCAAATGAGAAACTAAGCTTGAAACTTTGTTGTCACCATTGTTGTTGCCGGTGGTCGGTGGCAGGAGGAGATGCAAAAGAAGGACGTGGAGAGGCTGTAGAGATTTCCCAATCAAACGGGAAATGTGTGGTGTCAAAAAGTTACATTATCGCCTGATTTGTTTCCGTTTCCGTTTTGTTGGCGGTTTAATGAAACAATATCAACCACTGGCAGCTCTTGCTCTCCATTCCCCCCCACGCTCTCTCCCACTCACTCACACTCTTTCTCGCTCTTTCTGGTTTTGTTAGACCACACAAACACACAATGTGGCGGCGGCAAAACAAACAACAATCTCAGCAATCTAATTACTCAGAGATTGAGTTATTTTTAAAATTGTTGGCTTTGGCGGTGGCGTTCGGTTTGGTTCGATGTGTTCGATTCAGTGTTCGGTTCGGTTTTGGCTTGTCGTTTCAGTTTTGTTATGCTATTTTCTTTTTTTCGGTTAATTCGTTTCGTTTCCGGTTGTAATGTGTATGTTTTTTTTTTGGACTTGGAACTGCGTTTATGTTCGAGGGGCTTGTCGGGTCCGTTGTGGAGTATTTGATTTTTGTTTGTTTTCTTTGGGATACTTACCACCATGCCGCAGGTTAATGTTATGCCACGTCCACAGTATGTGTTTGGCACAATGTCACCATAGCCCACACAGAGAAATGTTATGGCTGTCAGCCACATGGCATTTAGCAAATTCGCGTGCTCTTCATCGTGGAATCTGGTTGGATGGATGGACAGTTTGTTTGTTCGATTTTATTTTATTTTTTTTGTTAGCAACAAATTCAATTTGGCAAAACAACAAAAACATTGTTGTTTTTCGTTTCATTTCATTTCATTTCATTTTAGAAGATGGTTTTCAGTTTTTGTGGCATTTGTGTTTGTGGTTGATGTGATGTTGGTGGTGGTTGGCGGTGGTGGTGTGGTCGTGGTGTTGTTTTCAAAATTTTCATTCATTGATTTCATTTTTCCGATTGTGGTGATGATTTTCAATATCAATTTCATTTTGCAATAATCAATTGACGTTTTCCGTAACAACGCACACATACACACACACAAACACATGTATGACAAATTTATTAATTTTTGTTCCATGGTTAGCCGCCACATATGCACGCACATACCCAGATTTATGAACGAAGGCACATACACACGCGCGCACATATATACATTATATGTGATGTCACACACACACACGTACATACCAAACAAGAACATTGCATTGCATTTTAGTTAAACAATTTTTGTTGATGATCATGGCCGGTTGGTTGGTTAGTTTGTTTTAATTTTTGGTTGGCAAAGATTTTTCAATTTCATTTCAAATTTTTTTTTTATTATTCGATTTCCAAGGTGTGTGTGTTTTTCACATTCAGGTTTGTTGTTGTTGAAGATGTAGTTGATGTTAGACAAGTTGTGGTGGAGTTGTAGTAGTTTTTTTTTTAATTTTTTGGTTTAGATTTTTTATTCATTTTTTTGTTTTGGTTTTAGTTTTGTTTTTTGCAGAAG
>NW_026884170.1:0-11138 GCF_032173495.1 Musca vetustissima
CCGGCATATGGTGTATATATTCTGAAAGTACATTTCAAGACCTTTCAATTGATGTGGGTATCAATACTGCATCCGTTTTAGTTTTTGCGCAATATGGCGTTTTCTACACAGAGTCCCCACTGTCACTGAGACTTGCAAGGAAAATCGAGAAAGTCCGTTAGGCTACACAGACTCCCCATTGTCACTGGAAAATCGAGAAAATCAGTTTAGCAAAGTTTTTTCTTCGGTATAAGGTGTATATATTCTGAAAGTACATTTCGAGACCTTTCAATTGATGTGCGTATCAATACTGCATCCATTTTAGTTTTTGCGCAATATGGCGTTTTCTACCCAGAGTCCCCAAAGTCACTGAGACTTGCAACCATTGTCACTGGAAAATCGAGAAAATCCGTTAGGCGAAGGTTTGTTTTTCGGCATATGGTGTGTATATATTCTGAAAGTACATTTCGAGACCTTTCAATTGATGTGGGTATCAATACTGCATCCATTTTAGTTTTTGCGCAATATGGCGTTTTCTACACAGAGTCCCCACTGTCACTGAGACTTGCAACCAAAATCGAGAAAATCCGTTAGGCGAAAGTTTGTTTTTCGGCATATGGTGTATATATTCTGAAAGTACATTTCGAGACCTTTCAATTGATGTGGGTATCAATACTGCATCCATTTTAGTTTTTGCGCAATATGGCGTTTTCTACACAGAGTCCCCACTGTCACTGAGACTTGCAAGGAAAATCGAGAAAATCCGTTAGGCGAAGGTTTGTTTTTCGGCATATGGTGTGTATATTCTGAAAGTACAGTTTTTGCGGAATATGGCGTTTTCTACACAGAGTCCCCATTGTCACTGAGACTTGCACGGAAAATCGATAAAATCCGTTTGGCGAAAGTTTGTTTTTTTGGCATACGGTGTGTATATTCTGAAAGTACATTTCGCGACCTTTCAATTGATGTGCGTATCAATACGTATAAGGTGTATATATTCTGAAAGTACATTTCGAGACCTTTCAATTGATGTGGGTCTCCATACTGCATCCATTTTAGTTTTTGCGCAATATGGCGTTTTCTACACAGAGTCCCCACTGTCACTGAGACTTGCAACCAAAATCGCTAAAATCCGTTAGGCGAAGGTTTGTTTTTCGGCATATGGTGTGTATATTCTGAAAGTACATTTCGAGACCTTTCAATTGATGTGCGTATCAATACTGCATCCATTTTAGTTTTTGCGCAATATGGCGTTTTCTACCCAGAGTCCCCACTGTCACTGAGACTTGCAACCAAAATCGAGAAAATCCGTTAGGCGAAGGTTTGTTTTCCGGCATATGGTGTGTATATTCTGAAAGTACATTTCGAGACCTTTCAATTGATGTGGGTATCAATACTGCATCCATTTTAGTTTTTGCGCAATATGGCGTTTTCTACACAGAGTCCCCACTTTTTTCCACAACATGGCGTTTTCTACACAGACTCCCCATTGTCACTGGAAAATCGAGAAAATCCGTTTAGCAAAGTTTTTTATTCGGTATAAGGTGTATATATTCTGAAAGTACGTTTCGAGACCTTTCAATTGATGTGGGTCTCCATACTGCATCCATTTTAGTTTTTGCGCAATATGGCGTTTTCTACACAGAGTCCCCACTGTCACTGAGACTTGCAATGAAAATCGAGAAAATCCGTTAGGCGAAGATTTGTTTTTCGGAATATGGTGTGTATATTCTGACAGTACATTTTGAGACCTTTCAATTGATGTGGGTCTCCTTACTGCATCCATTTTAGTTTTTGCGCTATATGGCGTTTTCTACACAGAGTCCCCACTTTTTTCCACAACATGGCGTTTTCTACACAGACTCCCCATTGTCACTGGAAAATCGAGAAAATCCGTTTAGCAAAGTTTTTTCTTCGGTATAAGGTGTATATATTCTGAAAGTACGTTTTGAGACCTTTCAATTGATGTGGGTCTCCATACTGCATCCATTTTAGTTTTTGCGCAATATGGCGTTTTCTACCCAGAGTCCCCACTGTCACTGAGACTTGCAATGAAAATCGAGAAAATCCGTTAGGCGAAGGTTTGTTTTTCGGAATATGGTGTGTATATTCTGACAGTACATTTTGAGACCTTTCAATTGATGTGGGTCTCCATACTGCATCCATTTTAGTTTTTGCGCAATATGGCGTTTTCTACACAGAGTCCCCACTGTCACTGAGACTTGCAAGGAAAATCGACAAAATCCGTTAGGCGAAAGTTTGTTTTCCGGCATATGGTGTGTATATTTTGAAAGTACATTTCGAGACCTTTCAATTGATGTGCGTATCAATACTGCATCCATTTTAGTTTTTGCGCAATATGGCGTTTTCTACACAGAGTCCCCACTTTTTTCCACAACATGGCGTTTTCTACACAGACTCCCCATTGTCACTGGAAAATCGAGAAAATCCGTTTAGCAAAGTTTTTTCTTCGGTATAAGGTGTATATATTCTGAAAGTACATTTCGAGACCTTTCAATTGATGTGGGTCTCCATACTGCATCCATTTTAGTTTTTGCGCAATATGGCGTTTTCTACCCAGAGTCCCCACTGTCACTGAGACTTGCAATGAAAATCGAGAAAATCCGTTAGGCGAAGGTTTGTTTTTCGGAATATGGTGTGTATATTCTGAAAGTACATTTTGAGACCTTTCAATTGATGTGGGTCTCCATACTGCATCCATTTTAGTTTTTGCGCAATATGGCGTTTTCTACACAGAGTCCCCACCACTTTTTTATGGCGTTTTCTACACAGACTCCCCATTGTCACTGGAAAATCGAGAAAATCCGTTGTCACTGAGACTTGCAAGGAAAATCGAGAAAGTCCGTTAGGCGAAAGTTTGTTTTTCGGCATAGGGTGTATATATTCTGAAAGTACATTTCGAGACCTTTCAATTGATGTGGGTCTCCATACTGCATCCATTTTAGTTTTTGCGCAATATGGCGTTTTCTACACAGAGTCCCCACTGTCACTGAGACTTGCACTGGAAAATCGAGAAAATCCGTTAGGCGAAAGTTTTTTCTTCGGCATAAGGTGTATATATTCTGAAAGTACGTTTCGAGACCTTTCAATTGATGTGGGTCTCCATACTGCATCCATTTTATTTTTGCGCAATATGGCGTTTTCTAGCCAGAGTCCCCACTGTCACTGAGACTTGCAACCAAAATCGAGAAAATCCGTTAGGCGAAGGTTTGTTTTTCGGCATAGGGTGTATATATTCTCAAAGTACATTTCGAGACCTTTCAATTGATGTGGGTATCAATACTGCATCCATTTTAGTTTTTGCGCAATATGGCGTTTTCTACACAGAGTCCCCACTGTCACTGAGACTTGCAAGGAAAATCGAGAAAATCCGTTAGGCGAAGGTTTGTTTTTCGGCATATGGTGTATATATTCTGAAAGTACATTTCGAGACCTTTCAATTGATGTGGGTATCAATACTGCATCCATTTTAGTTTTTGCGCAATATGGCGTTTTCTACACAGAGTCTTTTTTCCACACTGTCACTCCCCATTGTCACTGGAAAATCGAGAAAATCCGTTTAGCAAAGTTTTTTCTTCGGTATAAGGTGTATATATTCTGAAAGTACATTCCGAGACCTTTCAATTGATGTGGGTCTCCATACTGCATCCATTTTAGTTTTTGCACTATATGGCGTTTTCTACACAGAGTCCCCACTGTCACTGAGACTTGCAATGAAAATCGAGAAAATCCGTTAGGCGAAGGTTTGTTTTTCGGCATATGGTGTATATATTCTGAAAGTACATTTCGAGACCTTTCAATTGATGTGGGTATCAATACTGCATCCATTTTAGTTTTTGCGCAATATGGCGTTTTCTACACAGAGTCCCCACTGTCACTGAGACTTGCAACTGGAAAATCGAGAAAATCCGTTAGGCGAAAGTTTGTTTTTCGGCATATGGTGTATATATTCTGAAAGTACATTTCGAGACCTTTCAATTGATGTGGGTCTCAATACTGCATCCATTTTAGTTTTTGCGCAATATGGCGTTTTCTACCCAGAGTCCCCACTGTCACTGAGACTTGCAACCAAAATCGAGAAAATCCGTTAGGCGAAGGTTTGTTTTCCGGCTATGGTGTGTATATTCTGAAAGTACATTTCGAGACCTTTCAATTGATGTGGGTATCAATACTGCATCCATTTTAGTTTTTGCGCAATATGGCGTTTTCTACACAGAGTCCCCATTGTCACTGAGACTTGCACGGAAAATCGATAAAATCCGTTTGGCGAAAGTTTGTTTCGAGACCTTTCAATTGATGTGCGTATCAATACTGCATCCATTTTAGGTTTTGCGCAATATGGCGTTTTCTACCCAGAGTCCCCACTGTCACTGAGACTTGCAACCAAAATCGAGAAAATCCGTTAGGCGAACATTTGTTTTCCGGCATATGGTGTGTATATTCTGAAAGTACATTTCGAGACCTTTCAATTGATGTGGGTATCAATACTGCATCCATTTTAGTTTTTGCGCAATATGGCGTTTTCTACACAGAGTCCCCACTGTCACTGAGACTTGCAAGGAAAATCGAGAAAGTCCGTTAGGCGAAAGTTTGTTTTTCGGCATAGGGTGTATATATTCTGACAGTACATTTTGAGACCTTTCAATTGATGTGGGTCTCCATACTGCATCCATTTTAGTTTTTGCGCTATATGGCGTTTTCTACACAGAGTCCCCACTTTTTTCCACAACATGGCGTTTTCTACACAGACTCCCCACTTTTTTCCACAACATGGCGTTTTCTACACAGACAGTCACTGGAAAATCGAGAAAATCCGTTTAGCAAAGTTTTTTCTTCGGTATAAGGTGTATATATTCTGAAAGTACGTTTCGAGACCTTTCAATTGATGTGGGTCTCCATACTGCATCCATTTTAGTTTTTGCGCAATATGGCGTTTTCTACCCAGAGTCCCCACTGTCACTGAGACTTGCAATGAAAATCGAGAAAATCCGTTAGGCGAAGGTTTGTTTTTCGGAATATGGTGTGTATATTCTGACAGTACATTTTGAGACCTTTCAATTGATGTGGGTCTCCATACTGCATCCATTTTAGTTTTTGCGCAATATGGCGTTTTCTACACAGAGTCCCCACATTTTTCCACAACATGGCGTTTTCTACACAGACTCCCCATTGTCACTGGAAAATCGAGAAAATCCGTTTAGCAAAGTTTTTTATTCGGTATAAGGTGTATATGGGTCTCCATACTGCATCAATTTTAGTTATTGCGCAATATGGCGTTTTCTACCCAGAGTCCCCACTGTCACTGAGACTTGCAACCAAAATCGAGAAAATCCGTTAGGCGAAGGTTTGTTTTTCGGCATATGGTGTGTATATTCTGAAAGTACATTTCGAGACCTTTCAATTGATGTGGGTATCAATACTGCATCCATTTTAGTTTTTGCGCAATATGGCGTTTTCTACCCAGAGTCCCCACTGTCACTGAGACTTGTAAGGAAAATCGAGAAAATCCGTTAGGCGAAAGTTTGTTTTTCGGCATAGGATGTATTTATTCTGAAAGTACATTTCGAGACCTTTCAATTGATGTGGGTATCAATACTGCATCCATTTTAGTTTTTGCGCAATATGGCGTTTTCTACACAGAGTCCCCACTGTCACTGAGACTTGCAAGGAAAATCGAGAAAGTCCGTTAGGCGAAAGTTTGTTTTTCGGCATAGGGTGTATATATTCTGACAGTACATTTTGAGACCTTTCAATTGATGTGGGTCTCCATACTGCATCCATTTTAGTTTTTGCGCTATATGGCGTTTTCTACACAGAGTCCCCACTTTTTTCCACAACATGGCGTTTTCTACACAGACTCCCCATTGTCACTGGAAAATCGAGAAAATCCGTTTAGCAAAGTTTTTTCTTCGGTATAAGGTGTATATATTCTGAAAGTACGTTTCGAGACCTTTCAATTGATGTGGGTCTCCATACTGCATCCATTTTAGTTTTTGCGCAATATGGCGTTTTCTACCCAGAGTCCCCACTGTCACTGAGACTTGCAATGAAAATCGAGAAAATCCGTTAGGCGAAGGTTTGTTTTTCGGAATATGGTGTGTATATTCTGACAGTACATTTTGAGACCTTTCAATTGATGTGGGTCTCCATACTGCATCCATTTTAGTTTTTGCGCAATATGGCGTTTTCTACACAGAGTCCCCACTTTTTTCCACAACATGGCGTTTTCTACACAGACTCCCCATGGTCACTGGAAAATCGAGAAAATCCGGTTAGCAAAGTTTTTTCTTCGGTATAAGGTGTATATATTCTGAAAGTACTTTTCGAGACCTTTCAATTGATGTGGGTATCCATACTGCATCCATTTTAGTTTTTGCGCAATATGGCGTTTTCTACACAGAGTCCCCACTGTCACTGAGACTTGCAAGGAAAATCGAGAAAATCCGTTAGGCGAAGGTTTGTTTTTCGGCATATGGTGTGTATATTCTGAAAGTACATTTCGAGACCTTTCAATTGATGTGGGTATCAATACTGCATCCATTTTAGTTTTTGCGCAATATGGCGTTTTCTACACAGAGTCCCCACTGTCACTGAGACTTGCAACCAATTGTCACTGGAAAATCGAGAAAATCCGTTTAGCAAAGTTTTTTCTTCGGTATAAGGTGTATATATTCTGAAAGTACGTTTCGAGACCTTTCAATTGATGTGGGTCTGCATACTGCATCCATTTTAGTTTTTGCGCTATATGGCGTTTCAATTGATGTGGGTCTCCATACTGCGCTATATGGTTTTTGCGCTATATGGCGTTTTCTACACAGAATCGCCACTGTCACTGAGACTTGCAAGGAAAATCGAGAAAATCCGTTAGGCGAAAGTTTGTTTTTCGGTATAAGGTGTATATATTCTGAAAGTACATTTCGAGACCTTTCAATTGATGTGGGTCTCCATACTGCATCCATTTTAGTTTTTGCGCAATATGGCGTTTTCTACCCAGAGTCCCCACTGTCACTGAGACTTGCAATGAAAATCGAGAAAATCCGTTAGGCGAAGGTTTGTTTTTCGGAATATGGTGTGTATATTCTGACAGTACATTTTGAGACCTTTCAATTGATGTGGGTCTCCATACTGCATCCATTTTAGTTTTTGCGCAATATGGCGTTTTCTACACAGAGTCCTCACTTTTTTCCACAACATGGCGTTTTCTACACAGACTCCCCATTGTCACTGGAAAATCGAGAAAATCCGTTTAGCAAAGTTTTTTCTTCGGTATAAGGTGTATATATTCTGAAAGTACATTTCGAGACCTTTGATTGATGTGGGTCTCCATACTGCATCCATTTTAGTTTTTGCGCAATATGGCGTTTTCTACCCAGAGTCCCCACTGTCACTGAGACTTGCAATGAAAATCGAGAAAATCCGTTAGGCGAAGGTTTGTTTTTCGGCATATGGTGTGTATATTCTGAAAGTACATTTCGAGACCTTTCAATTGATGTGGGTATCAATACTGCATCCATTTTAGTTTTTGCGCAATATGGCGTTTTCTATTGATGTGGGTCTCCATACTGCATCCATTTTAGTTTTTGCGCAATATGGCGTTTTCCCCACTGTCACTGAGACTTGCACTGAAAATCGATAAAATCCGTTAGGCGAAAGTTTGTTTTTCGGCATATGGTGTATATATTCTGAAAGTACATTTCGAGACCTTTCAATTGATGTGGGTATCCATACTGCATCCATTTTAGTTTTTGCGCAATATGGCGTTTTCTACACAGAGTCCCCACTGTCACTGAGACTTGCAAGGAAAATCTTGAAAATCCGCTAGGCGAAGGTTTGTTTTTCGGCATAGGGTGTGTATATTCTGAAAGTACATTTCGAGACCTTTCAATTGATGTGCGTATCAATACTGCATCCATTTTAGTTTTTGCGCAATATGGCGTTTTCTACCCAGAGTCCCCACTGTCACTGAGACTTGCAACCAAAATCGAGAAAATCCGTTAGGCGAAGGTTTGTTTTCCGGCATATGGTGTGTATATTCTGAAAGTACATTTCGAGACCTTTCAATTGATGTGGGTATCAATACTGCATCCATTTTAGTTTTTGCGCAATATGGCGTTTTCTACACAGAGTCCCCACTGTCACTGAGACTTGCAAGGAAAATCGAGAAAGTCCGTTAGGCGAAAGTTTGTTTTTCGGCATAGGGTGTATATATTCTGACAGTACATTTTGAGACCTTTCAATTGATGTGGGTCTCCATACTGCATCCATTTTAGTTTTTGCGCTATATGGCGTTTTCTACACAGAGTCCCCACTTTTTTCCACAACATGGCGTTTTCTACACAGACTCCCCATTGTCACTGGAAAATCGAGAAAATCCGTTTAGCAAAGTTTTTTCTTCGATATAAGGTGTATATATTCTGAAAGTACGTTTCGAGACCTTTCAATTGATGTGGGTCTCCATACTGCATCCATTTTAGTTTTTGCGCAATATGGCGTTTTCTACCCAGAGTCCCCACTGTCACTGAGACTTGCAATGAAAATCGAGAAAAACCGTCAGGCGAAGGTTTGTTTTTCGGAATATGGTGTGTATATTCTGACAGTACATTTTGAGACCTTTCAATTGATGTGGTCTCCATACTGCATCCATTTTAGTTTTTGCGCAATATGGCGTTTTCTACACAGAGTCCCCACTGTCACAGACTTGCAATGAAAATCGAGAAAATCCGTTAGGCGAAGGTTTGTTTTTCGGCATATGGTGTATATATTCTGAAAGTACATTTCGAGACCTTTCAATTGATGTGGGTCTCCATACTGCATCCATTTTAGCTTTTGCGCAATATGGCGTTTTCTACACAGAAAAATCCGTTAGGCGAAAGTTTGTTTTTCGGTATAAGGTGTATATATTCTGAAAGTACATTTCGAGACCTTTCAATTGATGTGGGTCTCCATACTGCATCCATTTTAGTTTTTGCGCAATATGGCGTTTTCTACACAGAGTCCCCACTGTCACTGAGACTTGCACTGGAAAATCGAGAAAATCCGTTAGGCGAAGGTTTGTTTTTCGGCATATGGTGTGTATATTCTGAAAGTACATTTCGAGACCTTTCAATTGATGTGGGTATCAATACTGCATCCATTTTAGTTTTTGCGCAATATGGCGTTTTCTACCCAGAGTCCCCACTGTCACTGAGACTTGCAACCAAAATGGAGAAAATCCGTTAGGCGAAAGTTTGTTTTCCGGCATAGGTGTGTATATTCTGAAAGTACATTTCGAGACCTTTCAATTGATGTGGGTATCCATACTGCATCCATTTTAGTTTTTGCGCAATATGGCGTTTTCTACACAGAGTCCCCACTGTCACTGAGACTTGCAAGGAAAATCGAGAAAATCCGTTAGGCGAAAGTTTGTTTTTCGGCATATGGTGTATATATTCTGAAAGTACATTTTGAGACCTTTCAATTGATGTGGGTCTCCATACTGCATCCATTTTAGTTTTTGCGCAATATGGCGTTTTCTACACAGAGTCCCCACTTTTTTCCACAACATAGACTACCCATTGTCACTGGAAAATCGAGAAAATCCGTTAGGCGAAGGTTTTTTTTTCGGTATAAGGTGTATATATTCTGAAAGTACATTCCGAGACCTTTCAATTGATGTGGGTATCAATACTGCATCCATTTTAGTTTTTGCGCAATATGGCGTTTTCTACACAGAGTCCCCACTGTCACTGAGACTTGCAATGAAAATCGAGAAAATCCGTTAGGCGAAGGTTTGTTTTTCGGCATATGGTGTGTATATTCTGAAAGTACATTTCGAGACCTTTCAATTGATGTGGGTATCAATACTGCATCCATTTTAGTTTTTGCGCAATATGGCGTTTTCTACCCAGAGTCCCCACTGTCACTGAGACTTGCAACCAAAATCGAGAAAATCCGTTAGGCGAAAGTTTGTTTTTCGGCATATGGTGTATATATTCTGAAAGTACATTTCGAGACCTTTCAATTGATGTGGGTATCAATACTGCATCCATTTTAGTTTTTGCGCAATATGGCGTTTTCTACACAGAGTCCCCACTGTCACTGAGACTTGCAAGGAAAATCGAGAAAGTCCGTTAGGCGAAAGTTTGTTTTTCGGCATAGGGTGTATATATTCTGACAGTACATTTTGAGACCTTTCAATTGATGTGGGTCTCCATACTGCATCCATTTTAGTTTTTGCGCTATATGGCGTTTTCTACACAGAGTCCCCACTTTTTTCCACAACATGGCGTTTTCTACACAGACTCCCCATTGTCACTGGAAAATCGAGAAAATCCGTTTAGCAAAGTTTTTTCTTCGGTATAAGGTGTATATATTCTGAAAGTACGTTTCGAGACCTTTCAATTGATGTGGGTCTCCATACTGCATCCATTTTAGTTTTTGCGCAATATGGCGTTTTCTACCCAGAGTCCCCACTGTCACTGAGACTTGCAATGAAAATCGAGAAAATCCGTTAGGCGAAGGTGTTTGTTTTCCGGCATATGGTGTGTACATTCTGAAAGTACATTTCGAGACCTTTCAATTGATGTGGGTATCAATACTGCATCCATTTTAGTTTTTGCGCAATATGGCGTTTTCTACCCAGAGTCCCCACTGTCACTGAGACTTGCAAGGAAAATCGAGAAAATCCGTTAGGCGAAGGTTTGTTTTTCGGCATATGGTGTGTATATTCTGAAAGTACATTTCGAGACCTTTCAATTGATGTGGGTCTCCATACTGCATCCATTTTAGTTTTTGCGCAATATGGCGTTTTCTACACAGAGTCCCCACTGTCACTGAGACTTGCAAGGAAAATCGAGAAAATCCGTTAGGCGAAAGTTTGTTTTTCGGCATAGGGTGTATATATTCTGAAAGTACATTTCGAGACCTTTCAATTGAGGGTATCAATACTGCATCCATTTTAGTTTTTGCGCAATATGGCGTTTTCTACACAGAGTCCCCACTGTCACTGAGACTTGCAAGGAAAATCGAGAAAATCCGTTAGGCGAAAGTTTGTTTTTCGGCATATGGTGTATATATTCTGAAAGTACATTTCAAGACCTTTCAATTGATGTGGGTATCCATACTGCATCCATTTTAGTTTTTGCGCTATATGGCGTTTT
>NW_026884171.1:0-111727 GCF_032173495.1 Musca vetustissima
TTACAATCTATTTCCGGCTTTCTGTTATCAAATCGATTTAGAATGGAAAGTTTTACGATACTTTCAAGACGTGGGTAAATACTTGGGTAAATACCCGAGTTTTTACCCAAAAATTGGGTATAAACTCATTAACTGCTGAACCACTTGACATAGGCGGCCAAAATTTTGCACACATGTTTTAATTGTCAAAGCAAATATAGAAATCCAAAAATGGGGTCCCTGGGTCCAAGTTTTGATATAGCCCCCATATAACCGTATCACCCGATTTAAGGTATTTTTTGTCTATTAGACACATTTTACAACCAAATTGGCTGTAATTTGGCACAGAGTGTTCCTTTTGGGTACCAAATGTCCATGCAAAATTTTATGTATGTATTTACCCAAAAATTGGGTATAAACTCATTAACTGCCGAACCACTTGACCCAGGGACCCAGGGTCCCCATGTTGGATTTCCAAATTACAGCCAATTTGGTTGTAAAATGTGTCTAATAGACAAAAAATACCTTAAATCGGGAGATACGGTTATATGGGGGCTATATCAAAACTTGGACCCAGGGACCCCATTTTTGGATTTCTATATTTGCTTTGACAATTAAAACATGTGTGCAAAATTTTGGCCGCCTATGTCAAGTGGTTCAGCAGTTAATGAGTTTATACCCAATTTTTGGGTAAAAACTCGGGTATTTACCCAAGTATTTACCCACGTCTTGAAAGTATCGTAAAACTATCCATTCTAAATCGATTTGATAACAGAAACCCGGAAATAGATTGTAAGATGTTGTATTACCGAGTCAATATAGTAAATACCCAAATAAATACCCGCAAATGGGTATTTACCAGGTATTTACCCACCCCTTAGGGTGGGTAAATACCACCCTAAGGGGTGGGTAAATTATACAATTGACTATAATAAACCAATAATAAAGTTGTTGGTCAATTTGATAGCCTAAATATTATTCGATCTAAAACGAAAACTATCAGAAAACGCTAAAGATCAGTCCATAATTGCGACCTGCAGATATATTGCTTCGGTTATTTGAGGTATGGTAGGTATCGATATATTAGGTTGGGGAAAAAGAAATCCATTATTTTTATATGAACTATAGAACTTTATTTAACATGCTTCGACCCGATTTGGGCCTGCTCTCTATTTCCAAAAACTCCAGTCCATTTTCATAATCTTCCATAAATACCAATTTTGTATCATTAAAGAAACTTTGCAATGCTAGAAAATGATGATAATAATGACGGATGCATTAAAACTTCCCGCCACAGAACTCAAATCTATACTAAATTTGGTACCATTTATTACTTTGTATACCCTTCACCACACTGTGGTACAGGGTATTATGTCTTTGTGCATATGTTTGTAACAGGCAAAAGGCAACGAGATAGACATATGGTTCCTTTTGAGAATATGCATAGAATCACTTTTTAAGTCGATTTATGCATGTCCGTCTGTCTGTCTGTTCATGTTAAATTGTAAACAAAGTACAGGTCGCATTTATTATCCGATATGGATGAAATTTGCCACAGCTCACTTATTTGGCCCAAGGACGAACCCTATTGAAATTGCGAAAAATCGGTTCAGATTTAGATATAGCTCCCATATATATTTTCGTCCGATTTAAGGTAAATGGGGCACCAAAGTCCCTATATATGTTTCGATTTGCACGAAATTTGGCATAGTTCCAGAATAATGTATTAGTTCCAGAATTATGTGTGCCAATTTTCGAGAAAATCGGTTCAGATTTAGATATAGCTCCCATATATAGTTTCGTCCGATTTAAGTAAATGGTGCACCAAAGTGCCTATATATCTTTAGATTTGCACGAAATTTGGCATAGAATACTGAATTAGGTTTGTAATGATGTGTGTCATGAAAATCGGTCCATATTTTGATATAGCTCCCATATATATTTTCGTCTGATTTTATGTAACTGGTGTACCAAAGTCCCTATACATATTTCGATTTGCACGAAATTTGGCACAGCGTACTAAATTAGGTCTAGAAAGATGTGTGTTAAGTTCCCTGAAAATTGGTCTAGATTTAGATATAGCTCCCATATATATTTTCGTTCGATTTAATGAAAATGGTGTACCAAAGTCCCCATATATCTTTCGATTTGCACGAAATTTGGCATATCATAATGAATTAGGTCGAGAATACCCTATATATCTTTCGATTTGCACGAAATTTGGCACGGCGTAATGAATTAGGTCTAGAATGATGTGTGAAGTTTCCTGAAAATCGGTCCAGATTTAGATATAGCTCCCATATATATTTTCGTCCGATTTAATGTAAATGGTCCACCAAATACCCTATATATCATTCGATTTGTACGAAATTTTCTATAGTGTACTGAATTGGGTCTAGAATGATGTGTGTTAAGTTTCGTGAAATTCAGTTCAGATGTAGATATAGTTCCCATATATATTTTCGTCCGATTTAATGAAAATGGTGTACCAAAGTCCCCATATATCTTTCGATTTGCACGAAATTTAGCATATCATAATGAATTAGGTCGAGAATGATGTGTGTTAAGTTTCCTGAAAATCGGTCCAGATTTAGATATACCCCCATATATATTTTCGTCCGATTTAATGTAAATGGTCCACCAAATACCCTATATATCTTTCGATTTGCACGAAATTTGGCACAGCGTAATATATTAGGACTAGAATGATGTGTGTTAGGTTTCCTGAAAATCGGTCCAGATTTAGATATAGCTTCCATATATATTTTCGTCCGATTTAATGAAAAAGGTGTACCAAAAGTCCCCATATATCTTTAGATTTGCACGAAATTTGGCATAGCATAATGAATTAGGTCGAGAATGATGTGTGTTAAATTTCCTGGAAATCGGTCCAGATTTAGATATACCACCAAATTACCACACAATTTGGTACAATGAACTGTAGTTTATATAAGTTAATCTCTGACAAGTCTCATTGAAATCGCTTCACGTTATATATCTATCTATCTATATATATAAAAATGAATTGCTGTTCGTTAGTCTCGCTAAAACTCGAGAACGGCTGAACGGATTTTTCTTATCTTAAAGATCGGTTAATATTTAGGGGATGAAATGGACCAAATACTAAATTTTTGTCGGTTTTTCTGGTCGCTCCAGAGGCCGCAATTATGGCCCGAACATCGTGAAATTTTACAAGGAGAAGGGGATCGGGGCAAAGAATAAGCATGCATGTTTTGAAAAAGATAGGTCAATATTTAGCGGGTCAAATGGACCCTGACTTTTGTGTGAAAAATGACAAAATTTGTATTCTTTGGCGTATATATTTGCCCCCTGAAGGACCTAGACCCAAAAAGTTGATAGTATGTTAAAGAGGAGTGGTTGACCTTAAAATTGATACCAATTATAGGGTCGTATGTACTCAGATGTGGGAGCTACGCTTAAATATTTACAGGTGCTTACGCATTCAGACATTATTTAGTAACCCAAAACCACACTAGAGGGCGGAAATATAGCGCTGATCGCTTTGAAAATTTCCATGAGATTCCAGTTATGGTCAAGGACAACGCCTATAACTTTCGGTGATGATCAGAAAATTATTTCGGGATGCAGTGGGCCGATATTTGTGATATTTTCGAGTCGATCTATAGACCACAAATGAAAGCCGAACATCACAACACAACCCACGGTGAAAGGAATCTGGACCCTAGCTGTACTGAATACTCGTAATATTCGGAAAATATGTCAGTGTAAGGAAGAGGTGCTGCTTACCTCTAATCGGGCAATAGAATGCAATTATCACGAAATATTGCCCAGGCTCGGAATAAACATCCGCAGAAAGTTCGGTTTCGGTGGTAGTTGTGTAGGGTATCGTATGGTCGGCCCCGTCCGACTATACTGCTCCGCTCACTGGTTTTAATTTTGTTAAATTTTAAGTTTTGTCACAAATTAAGTTTCTGAAAGGATTAAGTTTCGATTACCGATACGTGCGCGAGAACTTTCTTTACTTTTGTGATCCTTTGAGATGTGTCCCTGTGATAGTTACACTATTGTTCGGCATCTTAACGTCATTAATTAATAAAGTTAAGATGTCGAGGAGAAGACGACTTGACGTAGGTGGTCCAGAAAATGCAAGTACATTTTGGAAATAATGCAATGATGGAAAATCAGAAGAGATTCTGAATCGAGTTCGTGTCCATTCAGGGTATTCTGATTCTATGATCCATGCCCTTGATTAATTTGTTTGAAAATAATAATAATAATAGGAACATGTTGTTCCTTAAAGTACCTGAAATGTTGCTATGCCACGGGAAATATCAAATCAGGCGGTTATATGCCTAATCGTTGTTCAATATCTTTGAACTTATGAACACCTCGCATATATCCGACACCAAAAATGTTAATCACTGTGTAATATACGAGATATCTTCTTTGCAAAAATCTTTTGTAAAGCTCAGTTGAAAAAGAACAACAAACAAAAAACCAGCAATTTTATAAAAATTAGCGATGACGTAGCGAGGTTATACGAAAACCTCCGTCCGATGTTACCCTTTCGTATTGAGCATGCTAAGTACCGATAACACTCAGGTTGGAAAACGGGTGTTAGAAATTCAACATACCGAAAATTGAACTGGAAATAATTATAGCGTTTTTTTAACGTTAAGCTATAGTGCAAAATTCCTGGAATGGTGTTTTTTTAATTAACAGGAATTCGTTATGCCTAATTATAGTCAACTCTATTAGAAAATTCGGTCAATGTAGATGCTATATCAAAACTCGGACCTAAGTAGATACTTTGTCGCAAAAATGTATTTCCCCCCCCCCCAATATCCCGGAATGAACTATTTTAACTACAACAATACCCAAGTACCCAAGTATTTACCCACGTCTTTAAAGTATCGTAAAACTATCCATTCTAAATCGATTTGATAACAGAAACCCGGAAATAGGGTGTAAGATGTTGTATTACCGAGTCAATATAGTAAATACCCAAAATAAATACCCGCAAATGGGTATTTACCCAATTTACCGGGTATTTATTGGGTATTTACCCACTGCCCATCTCTATCAATTGGCAGACCAATCCGAACATCACTAAACTTTACAGAAATGTATCGGCATGGTGAATAAGGGAACATGCGTACTCATTGAGCATAAAAACACAATTGTTCATAATTTTTTTTTTCTAGAAATCTACCTAACTTTTTGGGAAGGTCTTCCTTTTATATATTGGTACTCATTTCAGGGCATCGCCAATATAACGGTACTCTCCAAAATTCGGTATTTTTAGGCTTTTGAGCGCGTTTTCCAACCTGATTGGTTGCCTAATTTTACATTTTAGCTAACTTTTGAGAACAAAATCTATCTACTAAAAATTATCAATATTGGCCCAAGGTTCCAGGTAACATGCAATTGTACCTCCCATTATTCGACATTGTTAAGGGTTTGGCACGGTTTTCATCCAAATTGCCTTTAATTTAATTTTTGTCAGGTTCTCATAGGTTGACACCCCATGACAACCAAATATCATTAATATCGATTTACGTTCTGGTTAGCTCCCAGGAAAAATTGGGCTAGATACTTCAACGTACCAATAATTAAGCGGGACTATTGTAGTGGATTGTTAGTAACTATCATGGACCTGCTTTAAAAGTCATCAAAAAGTCTTTGGTAGCAAATATGGCTAAAATCTTCAAAATACCGACCATGTTGAGGTATCCAAATCTCTCACGCATAACGCTGCAAAAGCTTTCGCAGCAAAAATAAGTGTTTACTTAGTATATTGTTTCCTGCTAACCTTCAACCCGCCAGTTAATAGAACACATTTTAAATAGTTTTCGCACTACAAAACTTTTCTCATGACATCGCCAGTTGTTGTCAATCTCAACAACGCCCATTTTTTATTCAAATTTTATTCGAATTTTCCATGGCCAAAAATAGATATTTTGGCTTAAAGGGCTATGCAATTTTTTCGGGACGCCTTTTCACCCAGTTTTTTTGTTGTTTCTTGCCTACAAATGATCGAAAATAGAAATACACACACTCACACAAACATATAACCAACAACAAAATGAAAAACGAACTAAAAAATCGTGACTAATTACAGAAATTAAAACGCTGTAATTTAATTATGTATCAAAGATTTGTTATCGCATGTGGTGGCGTCAGTTGGGTGTATTGTATATTGTTTCATTGGTTCTGTTGTTGTAGTGGTAGTAGTGACTCGCGCATTTGCAAATGAAACTGAATTCACCAAAAAATATTCATCTATCCATCCATCCGTCCAAAAACAAACATACCTACATCGTAGATATTTCTTTCGCTCTCAGTTGTACATTTCTTTGGTCGAAGTAAAGCGCCAGGCAAGCCGGTATTCTTCTCCTTAACCCCCTCTCCCGACCCTTGTCAAATTAAGCTCAGCATCCACGAAGGAAATAAATCAAAAAATGCTCAGCCAAAGAGCAACAGAAAACAAGACATTGTCGTAGTTAACCCTAGAAGACGACGAGAGCCACAAAAACAAAACAACCTTTTTTGCATAGAGATCAATAAATAAAGGAATGCCCAACAAATCCCCAAATGCCGAATCAGAAAACCATCCTGGGCGCACTACCATGCCAATATTTGTAGCAAATTCGGAACAGTAGATAAATAGACACTGAAACAGAGACAACACAACACCGACAAGGTATGTCCATGGAAAATGGATCAGGAACTGCACAAACCAAAAATAAGAACAACAACAACAAAATTGTCATGATGAATTTGAATTTCGTTTCGATTTTTTCCTTCGTTGTCCCTATTTTTTTCCTTCAGCCTTCATTGCTGAGACAAAAATCGCATATTTTTGTTGCGATTTAGATTCATTTGGAGTCATTAACTGTATGGATGTGGTCTATAGTATATATAGACTCTATACGGTGTCTGCCTATACACATATATGTGTCTGTATAGACAAGTTACCTCCACACCATTGCACCCCCATTCATTATTCATCCGTTGTTTGATTGTGTTTGCCCGAGCCGAGTTGTTGTAATTGTTGTCGTATTTGGAGTTGTCGCACTTGGGCCAGTCCGACGAGTTGTTTGTTGGCAACATTATTTGTACATAAATTATACTTCCATATATTTACAATTTGGCATTAGACCACATTCATTGCCAATTCATATCAATTGTGTTGGCACATAGATACAACGGAGATTTTTGTATGCGATGTGATGTCAGAGATGGGCACTAAATGGATTTCGTAGGGGGAAATTGTTTTTCTAGGATACAACTAAGGCTGCGGAGTCTGGGTATTTCTAGACCTACTTGATGTCTGTGAAGTTTTGTTGAAATCGGTTCAGATTTAGATACAGCTCCCATATATAGTTTCGTCCGGTTTTATGTAAATGGTGCACCGAACTTCCAATTTTTTTTCTATTTAGACGAAATTGGGCATACTTACTTACTGGCTTGTGACAGAACTTTCGTTCCATAAGCCGATCTTAGAAAAAATTTCCAGGCGCGTCGGTCTTTTGCGCAGTTTTTCCAATTTGAAAAACCATTTTCGGCGGTGTTGTCTTCGACTTGATCTTTCCAACGTATTCTTGGCCTTCCCCTTCTGCGTGAACCATCAGCCGGTTCGCTTTTATATGCCTTCAGGGCTGGACCATCGTCATCCATTCTCACAACATGACCTAGCCAACGTAGTCGCTGCAGCCCCATACGTCTGACTATGTCGATGTCTGAGAATAGATTGTATAGCTCATGGTTCATTCGACGGCGATATTCACCGTCAACGCAGATCGGCCCATAGATCTTTCGGAGAATTTTTCTCTCAAACACTCCAAGAGCTGTCTCATCTGCTTTCATAAGTACCCATGCTTCATATCCGTATAACAGCACGGGTAGTATCAGCGTCTTGTAGAGTGTGAGTTTGGTCTGCTTTTGAGTTGTTTGCTCAGACCATAGTAGCATCGGTTGGCCATCACTATCCTTCTCAGAATTTCAAAACTGATGTCATTCGTTTTATTTATGGCGGTACTAAGGTATATAAAATCATTGACTACCTCGAAGCTGTAGTTCTCAAGTTCCACAGTTGGTCCAAGTATACTGGACGTCTTGCGCGTTGATACCATCAGCTTGGTCTGCTCGCCGGTTCAGATTTAGATACAGCTCCCATATATAGTTTCGTCCGGTTTTATGTAAATGGTGCACCGAACTTCCAATTTTTTTCTATTTAGACGAAATTGGGCATACTTACTTACTGGCTTGTGACAGAACTTTCGTTCCATAAGCCGATCTTAGAAAAAATTTCCAGGCGCGTCGGTCTTTTGCGCAGTTTTTCCAATTTGAAAAACCATTTTCGGCGGTGTTGTCTTCGACTTGATCTTTCCAACGTATTCTTGGCCTTCCCCTTCTGCGTGAACCATCAGCCGGTTCGCTTTTATATGCCTTCAGGGCTGGACCATCGTCATCCATTCTCACAACATGACCTAGCCAACGTAGTCGCTGCAGCCCCATACGTCTGACTATGTCGATGTCTGAGAATAGATTGTATAGCTCATGGTTCATTCGACGGCGATATTCACCGTCAACGCAGATCGGCCCATAGATCTTTCGGAGAATTTTTCTCTCAAACACTCCAAGAGCTGTCTCATCTGCTTTCATAAGTACCCATGCTTCATATCCGTATAACAGCACGGGTAGTATCAGCGTCTTGTAGAGTGTGAGTTTGGTCTGCTTTTGAGTTGTTTGCTCAGACCATAGTAGCATCGGTTGGCCATCACTATCCTTCTCAGAATTTCAAAACTGATGTCATTCGTTTTATTTATGGCGGTACTAAGGTATATAAAATCATTGACTACCTCGAAGCTGTAGTTCTCAAGTTCCACAGTTGGTCCAAGTATACTGGACGTCTTGCGCGTTGATACCATCAGCTTGGTCTGCTCGCCGTTTACTGCCAGACCCACGTTGGCAGACTCCTTCTCAATTTGTTTAAAGTTGGCTGTTACCGCTCTCAATGTTCGACCCATTATGTCGATGTCATCGGCGTAGGCGAGCAACATGTGTCGTTTGGTGTACAGAGTGCCATTTCTATTCAAATTTGCCTCTCGTATGACCTTTTCCAGCAGGATGTTAAAAAGGTCACACGACAATCTATCACCTTGTCTGAACCCTCGTTCGGTATTAAAGGGCTCCGAGAGGTCTTTTCCGACTTTAACTGCTGATCTTGTACCTGTTAAAGTTATCCTGCATAGCCGAATTAATTTTGCAGGAAGGCCAAACGCAGGCATGGCTCTATAAGAGAATAACTGTCGAATGCGGCTTTATAGTCGACGAATATGTGGAATGTGTCGATGTGTTTTTCGTGGGCTTTTTCCAGGATTTGGCGCAGAATGAAAATCTGGTCAATGGTGGATTTGCCAGGTCTGAAGTCACATTCGTATGGTCCAATAATGTCATTGACCATTGGCTTCAGTCGTTCACACAGTACGCTGGATAGCACTTTATATGCGATGGGAAGGAGACTTATTCCTCTATAGTTGGCACATATCGTCTTGTCTGCTTTTTTGTGCACGGGATGCATTCTTCTAGCCAAATTGTACTAATCAGCTGGTGCATGCTCCTTACCAACATCTGACCACCAGTCTTGAATAGTTCGGCTTGTAACCCATCGGCACCTGCTGCTTTATTATTCTTCAGCCGATTGATTGATATTCTGACTTCATCTTGGCTAGGTGGTATACACTTTATACCGTCATCTATTATTGGTTCTGGGGTATCCACTTCACTGCTACTATTTGATACCAGAAGTTTTTCAAAATGTTCCTTCCAGATCCTCAGCACGCTGTCTGTATCTGTCACCAGGTTTTCTTCTTTATCTCTACAGGAGGATGTGCCTGCCCCAAAACCGTCGGTTTGGTGTTTTACCCGTTGGTAGAATTTTCGGACTTCATTCTGACTTCTGTACATCTCGATTTGCTCACGCTCACGTTTTCTTTCTCTTTTTTCTGAAATTGGGCATACCTTATGGAACTGAGATCAGGATAAAGCGTGTTAAGTTTCATTGAAATCGTATAAGATATAGATATAGCTCCTATATATAGTTTTGTCCGATTTTAGGTGAATGGCGCATCAAACTCCCAAGGTTTGTCCGATTGGAACAAAATATTGCGCAACGTACTGAATTACATCGAGTTTGATATCTGCAAAGTTTTGTTGAAATCGGTTCAGATTTAGATATAGCTCCCATATATAGTTTCGTCCGATTTTATTTGGCACAGCCCACTGAATAAATTCTTGTTTGATGTTTGTGGAGTTTTGTAAAAATCTGTTCAGATTTATATATATTTTCGTTCGATTTTAGGTAAATAGTGCATCAAACTCCCAAAGTTTGTCCGATTGAGACCAAATTTTGTAGATCATACTGAATTAAGTCCAGTTTGATATCTGTGACGTTTTGTTGAAATTGGATCAGATTTAGATACAGCTCCCATAAATACTTTATTCCGAGTTAATGTTAATGGTGCACCATACATACATCCTTCTTCATTTCCACTACATCATGCTTAGCATATTGAATCGCTATATGTCCTGTTTCATTTCCACTATATTACGTTTAGCATATTGAATCGAGTCTAGAATGACGTGAGTTAAGTTTTGCTGCAATAAAGTTCCATTTCATCTAAATGGTGTACCAAAAAAACTAAAGGTAAGTAATAAAAGATTCTCTTAGTGAGATAAAATTGTCGAAAGCGCACTGTGCTGTGTATGCCAAGTTTGTTCAAATTGATGGCCCCCACATATCAAAAATGTTTCCCTTCTCTTGGGTGGTCAGCACTTTAACTCGTCGCAATTACGATGTAAATGTTTGTCATCTATTGATCGGTTCATACAATTTTCTTTTAATTATTGTATGTAGGCATTTTATTTAAAGTTTATATCACGATATAAGTGTGGAGTAATTAAAAGTATATAAGTATTTTAAAATGAGTTTAAATTTTGAACATACAATCAGCACATATACCAAATATTGTCCTTGTATATAACAGGACGAAAATATTTAACATCAAACCTCGAAGCAAGCTAAACTAAAGTAAACAAAGAGCTCGTCAATCGGCCGGAACTACATTTGTAAACCAGTAAGGAAAGTAGTAAAGTCGGACGGGGCCGACTATATGATACCCTTCACCACTTTGGGTATATTCAACAGAGGAATCCTAACAGACGTTGAAGGACCATAAACATGAAAATGGATCCATAAACATGTCATTCTGCAACCTATACTAAATTTTTCATTTGGTCAGATATAGAATTGCTATAAATATAGTATATATATAATGTGAACCGATTTCAATGAGACTTTCCAGAGATTATCTTATATTGACTAAGTTCATTGCACAAAATTGTGTGACAATCTGACAAACTTTGGGTCTTTAGTTCACAATTTACATAAAATCGGAAGAAAGTATATATAGGAGCCGATTTTCACGATACTAAACACATCATTCTAGACCTAATTCATTACGCTATACCGTGAAAATCGAAAGATATATATTCACTTTGGTGCACCATATACATTATCTAAATCTATGCCAAATTTTGTGCAAATCGAAATATATATAGGGACTTTGATACACCATTTACATTAAATCGGACGAAAATATATATGTGAGCTATATCTAAATCTGGACGATATTCAGGAAAGTCAACACACATCATTCTAGACCTAATTCATTACGCAATGTCAAATTTAGTGCAAATCGAAAGATATATAGGGACTTTGGTATATATTGGTATATATAGGGAGTTATATTTAAATCTGAACCGATTTTCAGGAAACTTGACACACATCAGTCTAGACCTAATCCAGTACTCTGTGCCAAATTTCGTGCAAATCGAAATATATATAGGGACTTTGGTACACAAATTACATTAAATCGGACGAAAATATATATGGGAGCTATATCTAAATCTGGACCGATTTTCAGGAAACTTAACGCACATAATTCTACACCTAATCCAGTACGCTGTGCCAAATTTCATGCAAATCGAAAGATATATAGGGACTTTGGTACACCATTTACAATAAATCGGACGAAAATATATATGGGAGCTATATCTAAATCTGAACCGATTTTTCTCAATTTCAATAGGGTTCGTCCTTGAGCCAAATAAGTGACCTATGCCAAATTTCATCCAATTCGGATCATAAATGCGACCTGTACTTTGTTTACAATTTAACATGGACAGACGGACGGACGGACAGACGGACATGCGTAAATCGACTCAGAAAGTCGTTTCCTTTTGCCTGTTACAAACATAAAGACAAAGACATAATACCCAGTACCACAGTGTGGTGAAGAGTATAAAAAGAACCCTATTGAAATCGTTGAAAATCGATTCAGATTTAGATATAGTTTCCACATATATTCTGATTGAGACGAAAATTTTGCCTTTTCCGACTTTGACAAAATTTTGCATATCATACCGAATTGAGCATGTGCGAATTCCGCTATATGGAAGGTACTCTTAAAACTGATTACTTTAGTAGAAATATTTACGAGAAAGTAAAATACCAAATTAAAGCCAATTTTGTTGAAAACTTGTCTAAAATGGATTGATCATATTTTTTTTTAGGATGATTTTACACCTCATGAGAAACTGAAAAAATCAGATTAGAGCACATTTCGTCAAAAAAAAACGTGTCAAAACCATCAAAATAGCAAATATTGGGAAGAAAAACGTTTCAAAAATCCCCATAATGCCGAATATCTGTGGGTACCGTTATATGAGGGCTATACCAAAACGTGGACCGATCTACCCCATTTTCAGTACCAACCGTCCTAGTGTAATAGCAATGACATTGACATTTTAATATACATTCCACAAATTTAATATACATTCCACCTATACATGGTGGAAGGTATAGGAAAAGGTCATTTTGTTGATAACTGACCTAAAATCGAATATTAAGGGTACCGTTATATAGAGGCTATACAAAAATGTGAACCTATATATCTCATCGTCCAACTTCAATACCATTCTAGAATAGTAGCAACGTATGTGCAAAATTGCCAATCTCTATATAAATGGACCTTTGATGAGGAGTTCCCTTTTTCCTCTGAAAATTCAAAATACAAATTTACAACCAATTACGTAGGAAAACGTTCAAAATGCCCAGATACATTTAAAATAACTGACATGGATTGAAACTTTTGTGTGAGAGTTACATTAAATTATGGCGCTTTATTTTAAATCGTGGGTCCAATCATCCCTATATCGTTAATACTGCGATTCATTCATAGTTGTCAGAAAAAATCTGTTTGGAATATTTATTAAATTTTCATATTGCAGGTGTTGTCATTTCACTAAATTTTATTTAGCAATGATTACACAATTTTAGGAAACTTTTTTTCTATTGCTGTATATAATTTTAATTAATTATTATTATAAATATTACACCACCAACTATTGTTAATTACAGAAACACACACACACACAGAAAATACAATATATAGAGAATAGTGGCCTGGAATATGGCTACAAAACGTATGACTTGATTTGAATTAAAATTTCCGTATTTAGTTTAATTTCACATATCAAAATTGTAAATTACGACCGGCCGGTATGTGTGTTGACCACATTTTTAAATGTCGTCTGCAGTATGCCAGTTAGCCATGCAGCTAGTCGGCCAACCAACTACTCAATCTGCCTGCCAGCCAGCCAGCCTGTTGCAGTTTGTTAACTCGGCATTATTGCAATTTCCAATTGAAATTATTTGTTTAAAACTGCAGCAGCAACAGCGGCACATTGACTCTTTACGTAAAAACGAACAAACTGCATTGACAGTTGGTTCTTGTGGCCATTGCGAGTGTACGAGAGAAAAAAACTACTAACCAACAAGTGTCATAATTTGAAACATTTTAAAAGGAAATTTATGTTAACAACATTTTTTGTTTTGTTGTTTTAGCTTTGTGTGTATGTGTGCGTTACTGAGTGTTCCATATGTGTATCGGAATTGTATTAAATTTAGCAGCTCCGAGTTTGCATTAAAGTTGTCCATGGCGTTTTGTGTTTGTAATTAGATTTATAGATTTGTTGTAGTGACAAATCGAATATCAACAATATTTCTTTAACTATTTCTGGTGGTAGCAATTTTTCAGTTTTGCAATACTTTGTTGCGAAATACAGAAATACATACATATATGTTTATAATTTCCTCCATCAAATCCTATCGCTGAATTTCGGGGAAAACTCTAACAACAGAGTCATGTGTATTGTAATAGTTCAAAGGGAACATGAAATTATTTTATCATATCTTCTACAATGGGTGGTTTCATAATCTTTGGCGCATTTACAATGCAAAGTGGTTGTAGTTTGGCAATTCAGGACCTTGGATGTTTTGGAATTTTGTAAATATAAATCGATGTTTTGATATGGGCCGCTTTATAAAGTTCTCAACCCATTTTCGGTATTCTTAAAATTGTAACAACGTTTTCCATCGAAAGTGGTTGTAATTCGACGTTCTGGGTTTTTGGAAAGAGGAACAACGACGTAGTGAAAACTTTTGAATATAGATTGATGTTTTGATATGGATATTTGGTATTATCAATGGGATATATCGGTCGTTTTGGTGAATTTTAAGATTTTGGACACATGTTTCAATCAATGTTAGGTTGGTCCTATTGGGATTCCCGTTCTTTGCGAAAGATTCCTACTCAGCTCAAGTCTTGGCAGTCTCCTTTGACGTTGGATTGACTCAGCTTTCACTTACTATCGGTCGAATGGGATGCTTCGACTGGAAACTCTTTTTCTTATTGGAAAATGAGGAGACATTATCCTCTTCGCCCTTTCCGCAGAAGTGGAGGGTAGATCGGGCTTATCCTTTTGAGTATATGTCTGTTTTTCGCACTTTTTGTTCATCCGGTTTATTCTGACCAACTTCCGCCTTTGTGCCACAAACAACTGCTTCTTCCTGGTTGCGAGTTTGGCGATATCCTTACTCACCTCCTCTATTATCTTGTCGGTCTCTTCTCTCTTCCAGCTCTCCAAGACGGTTATATATCTCTGATTCTCATGTTCAGCCTCAGAATTCGTAGTTGAGTCACCTGCTGTCTCTGAAGGCTAGGTCGATTGCTCTTCCTCTGTCGTTCCCCAAATCTGAATCAGTGTTGCCCGATGGCTGAGTGCTTGTAGCTGTACTTTCTACCCACATCTGTAGGAGATTGTTGCTCACGATCGCAGGATGACGACGGGGCGTGACTCGTGGGCAGATCAACTAAACCCATCGGTACTGAGTTATTTAGGCTCTGCACCGTAACCTTTCTTCCTTTTCCAACATTATCCATTTTTTGTTTTTTGTTTCAGGGAACACCCCCATATTTAGTTTTGGTTCGCTTGGACAGAAGCGCTGAAGATGGGTGATCAAACTATTCCATTACCTCCAGCATACACTGGATGTAATAGATTACTACGATCATCCACCACCCCCTATCCGCCAACTGTGGACGCGCCCGGTAGGAGACTAAAAATTCCCTCGGGGAAAAAATTATTAATATTGAACCAAGTCTGGGCGTAGCCCCCATTAACGCACATCTCTTTAACACGTCGATACGTTCGGATGGGCGAAACTTTCAAAATACTTACATGTCGGAACTATAGTCAAAATACCACAAATTACGCCTTTTAATACAATAAGAACCTGGAATACAACATTACAAGCACTTCTGTTGTTCTCTAAAATGGGACGGAGATTTATATGTATATAGGGGCTATTACAGAACATGGACTAATTAAAAAAATTGTCTGCGAAGATGACAATAAAAAATGCCAAATTACAAAATGACCAATACATATTTTATAATTTACGATAATTTGTGGGGGCTTTACCAGAGATGGTCCGTCAGAAATAGTGACGTAAATGACATACATAATACATACGTCAGAAACGTCGGAGACTCACCCAAAACCATTAGGTTTCCATGAATCAATTTGGAAATTACGTGTGTTTTACTCAAATCCATATAAAATTTCAAAATTTTCTTCTCAAAAAATTTTAGAATTGTTTATCAAAAAATATGGAGTTAGCAGCACCAAATTCAAGCATCTCGATATGCATAAAGCCAACTGGATTTCCCCTGATCAAGCAACGAGAAATCCAATTGATCATGTTTTGACAGACGGACAACATTCATCCAGTGTTTTAGACGTTCGATCGATTCGAGGAGGGAATATCTATTCGCTTGAAAACTCGACGTCGGAAAACAGCAAACGCAACAGGTAGCAGAAGCCTACTCCGTCCAACTTACCCACTTGCTTGACGAAAACAACCCTTGTCCCGATAATCATAATATAGAAGCAATAATTGCGTACTCCTTACAAACTGCAGCAAAAGCAACAATTGGGTACCAAAGACCACCATCAAGAAACCCATGGTACGATCAGAAGTGGCGTAATGCTACTGAGTTGAAGAACGCAGCTTATAGGACAACCCTGCTGACCAGGGACGTACGCAGGGGGGCGGCCCGGGCCCCCACCGAAATGAATTTTTTTCACATTAAATGTTTGTTTGAAACAGCGAATTTTTTCATTTTGCACTACCGGGTAGATTTCATCCAAACTTTGCACACTTATTATATCTTCCAAACTTATTTCAAATTCAATGATGGGGTATATCGGTCCACTCCTTCTCGAACCTCCACACAGGGGCTATGTGTGAAAGTGGCTATAGTTCATTATCCAACCTTACGTTATAATTTTTTATCTCGCTCGTCTTAGAACCGCGGAATAAATCCGATAACTATTTTGATATAAAAAAGGGGTTATATGAAGGCTACCCCAAAAAGGGAGCGAATATTAATTATTTTTGGTATGGAGATTTGTTACCATATACGACTACAAAATACCAAATTGCAGCAAATTTTGTTAAAAAACGCTCTCAAGAACCCCAAAATACCGAAAATTGGTACCTATTAAGAACTCAGGATACTAAATTACAGCTAATTCGGCAGAAAAATACGATCAAAACGATCAAAAGACTGAAAATTAGGAGGTACCGGGACTACCAGAAACAGTGGACCTATATTAATAATTTTTCGTGGAGACATTTAGTAACCAATAAGAACCCAACGTAGCAAATTTCAGCGAATTCTGTTGGAAAACGCGCTCAAGAACCCCAAAATACCGAAAATTGAGGGGTACCGTTATATGGGGGGGTACCAGAAAAAATTGAAAAGTACCAAATTTCAGCGAATTCGGTTGAAAAACAAGCTCAAGAACCTCAAAATACCGAAAATTCGGGGGTACCCTTATATGGGAGCTATGCCTAAACGTGGATCGGTATAGCCCATCTTCGAACTTGACCTGCCTGCTGACAAAAGACGACTCTATGGAAAATTTTGGGGCTCTATATCTATTCGTTTAGTCGCTAGAGTGATTACAACAGACAGACGGACATACTTAGATCGTCTTAGAATTTTACGCTGATCAAGAATATATATACTGTCAGATACAGATTGCATATTGAGAATCTGAAAGAAGCTTTTTGCAAAGATTCTGGTATCAAATAGTGGCGGCGAAGATACCCCAGAACCAACTAGAGGTATAGATTGTGCATCACCTAGCCAAGATGGGGTCAGAATAACAAGTAAAAGAATAATAAAGCAGCAGGTGCCGATGGAACAGCCGAACTATTCAAGACCGATGGTCAGACGCATGCACCAACTGATTAGTACAATTTGGGTAGATGTGATTGAAACCTCAGCATCATGTGTCTCGTGCACAAAAAAGAAGATAACACGATATGTATCAACTATAACGGAACTAATCTTCTTTACATCGCATATAAAGGGCAATCCAGTGTGAACGACTGAAGCCAGTGGTCAATGATATTATTGGATCGTATCAATGCGACTTCAAACCTAGCAAATCCTGGAAGAGACCTACGAAAAACACATCGACACATTCCATCTAGTCGTCGACTACAAATCCGCATTCAACAGTCCAATCCGCTCAGAGGTGTTTAAAGCCACATCTGTGTTAGATATTCCTGCGAAATTAATAAGGGTATGCAGCGTAACTTTAACTGGCAGGAGGTCAGCAGTTAAGGTAGGAAAGGACCTCTCGGAGCCCTTCAACATCGAAGGAGGATTCAGGCAAGGTAACAGGTTATAATGTGACGCAAATTTGAACAGAAATGGTACTATGTACCCCAAACAGCATATGTTACACGCCTACACCGACGACATCGGCATAATGGGTCGAACATTGCTAGCGATAACAGCCACCTTTGAACGAATTGAGAAGTAAGTAAAGAACGTAATTGAATCTAGAACAACATGTTTTAATTTTTTGGGGAAGTCAATTTAGATGTAGCATCCATGTATAAAATCGAATATATTTTGTAGCTAATATTAAACCATTGCGCCCAAATTTTGTACAACATACCGAGTTAAGTCCAGAATGACGTATTAAGTCTTGTAAAAATCGGATTAGATTTGGATATAGTTCTCATATATATTTTTGACTGATTTGATCTGGTGCAACAAATATCCTATGATTGCACAACGTACCAATTTGAGTAAATTTTGAATATTATTATTTGATTTCAAAAGATGTGCTTTCAATACTGAAAAATCTCGGCCTAAAAATCTGACGTAATCAATTTGCTAACAACATTTCCAATTTTATTTTTCAGATTTAATATTTTTTTGCAAATAAAAAATGACCCAATATTGCACCAAGCCCATTGGTTAATTTGTTATTATTGTTCCAAAGAAATACGAAATGCTAACGTTTTGCAGTTAGTCAGACACCAGGCAATAAATTAAGTTTTATTGCAAATGGTGCGAAAACAAATATCAATATTTTTGCCATGTCTGGCAACGATTCCTTGACTATCTGCAGTTTCAATGTAATTTTCTTCATTATTATTTAATTTACAACATTATTGGAGAGTGTGTGTGTATTTGTACACATACTAATATGTAACGTTAGTCTTGTCTAGCCAACCAGCCAACATTTTAATATTTTATGGATTTTTCTCTGCAAATTATTAGAAATATTGTTCGCATGTCCAATACATATGGTGATACACATGAACGTATATGTGTACTCGTGTGTCCATACACTTTGTAAATATTATTGTTTTATTATACATTTTAATTAGCCAATATTTCAGCAGTGTGTTATTGTTATCTCGCCAACGTCATTGCAATCGATTTTGCAATAAATAACAAATTATTTCATTTGCATAAAATTTATGATTGGCTCCGCAGTCAATGCCATTTAATAAGTAATTATAAGAAAATGTTGTATTCATTGGATTTGATGTACTAATTAAGTTATACATATTGAAAAGTAAGGAGAATTTATTAAAATATGAGTATTAAAACACAAGACGCTCAAATTATTAGTAGGGGAGAAGGGGCACCTTTGAATACTTTTTTCTTTCAAGCCTTATACAATTTTGTATTTTATAATTTTTGGTATCTTTTAAATTTTAACTAATAGGTACATATGTAACCTTTAAAATCAATATACATATGACATACTTTAAGCTTGATAAATATATTATATATAAGGGTTGGCATTTTTGAACGACATGGTTTTTTACAGTGTTTATGTTCAAATACATGGACCGGGGGGGGGCGGGCCACCCCCGAAATGATTTTTTTCACAGTAAATTTATGTTTGAAATGATTGTTGGAATGAAAAAAAATGTTTAAAGAACGAAAACGATCACCGAATTCTCTCTGCGACCTTACAACCAAAAAATAATAAGTTTACAATGGCAGTGCGAAAACATGGTGACATTTTGTCGACAACTCGAAACCAGTGAGCGGAGCAATATAGTCGGACGGGGCCGACCATATGATACCCTACACAACTTCCACGAAACTATAACTTTCTGTGGTTCTATATTCTAAGCTTGGGCAATATTTTGCGATATTTGCACCCTCTTGACCGACTAGAGGTCAAGAAATATTAAAAATATTCAGTACAGCCCTTCTAATCACTTGCCCAGATTCTGATCATCACCGTAAATTATAGGCATTGTCGGTGACCATAACTTGAACCTCATGGAAAATTTTCAAAATGATCAGCGCTATATGTCCGCCCTCTAGTATGGTAATGGGTTACTAAATAATATATGAACACATAAGCACCTGTAAATATTTATGTGTAAGTCCTGCATCCGAATACATACGACAATATAATTGGTATCAATTTAAAGGTCAACCCATCCTCTTGAACATACTATCAACTTCTCGAGTCTAGGACCTTCAGGTGCAAATATATACCCCATAGAATACAAATTTTGTAATTTTTCACACAAAAGTCAAGGTCTATTTGACCCGCTAAATATTGACCGATCTTTATCAAAACAGGCATACTTATTCTTTGGCCCGATCCCCTTCTCCATCCCCTTCTTCACGGTGTTTGGGCCATAATTGCGGCCTCTGGAGTGACCAGAAAAACCGACCAAAATTTAGTATTTGGTCCATTTCATCCCCTAAATATTAACCGATCTTTTCCAAAAAACAATAGGGGTCTTCATTGGCCAGAAGCCATCCTACATGCAAAATTTCGCGAAGATTGGTCCATAACTGTGGCCTGTATCGTGTTTACAAATTATAATGGACAGACAGACGGGCACACATTTCTAGATCGACTAAGCTAGTCGAGATATGACGATCGGTATACTTAAAGGTGGGTCTAGGACCAATATTTCGAGGCGTTACAAACTTTTGGGGCTGCACAAAGCTATAATACCCTGACAACATAGTTGTATAGGGTATAAAGGTAGCCAAAGTGGCTTACGCAGATGTGGTTACTGGTCGGAAAAATTTTAAACCAAGATTTTAAGAGCGCTGTTCAAAGGTGCCCCACGTTCAAAGCTGCCCCCCCCCTCTCCCCTATTGTTACAAGATTTTTGAGGAATTTTTAAAGAGAAGATACCGCAGAAAGCATAAATGCAGCTCGCATTCAGGCGATGTGCGGAAAATACGTTGTTATGCAGATTTTTTATTTAAAAGTAAGTTCTGAAGGAAAATATAAATTAATAGATAAATGCATACTCTTTTTAGGAATTTTTTTAGAAGAAGTATGTAAAAAAATTAGTCGGGTAGATGATTAGAAAAAATCATCTATCCATAGAAAAAATTCCGAGGATTTGCACCTGAAGCAAAAATTGTTTAATTTATAGAGCAGCGGTCTACTCCCTATTTGAGATATAAGATAGGTCATAAAAAGGAAAAGGTATGCCGATAATGAAAACAACAACACCACATTATTTCTACGAAATTTTGACAATATTACAATGTGCAATCAATGGATGAAATGTGATACTCCATTCCAAGTTTTTGCATTTGTGGGTGAGATACCAGAAGGAGTGACTGCAGGGTCCCATTTTCGGATTTGATCGTAAGTATGTAAATAATACTTACTTACATATTTACATCGGATTTACGAATTTTCAAAATTTGTCCCATGCGGTAAAACCATGATTTAAGTTCGTTTCAAGTCAAATACTCCGCTCGCATAATGCTACACACTTAATTTTCAGAAAATTTGTACTATTACGTTTGGCGAATTATCAGAAGGAGTGGACGATATTTTCCATCTTCGAACTAGATTTCAGTTTGGAAAAAAATACCACAATATGTAATGAATCGACCACATCGGATACTTCCCTCGAGAGTTAGTGTGCACCAGCCAGCCAGATGGATGAATATTTTTAAATCGACACGAAATTGTCCAAAACGGATTTGGCCCAAGAAATCAAGGTTATACGCAGATGGAGTATTTAGAAATTGAAATCCTCATGTTGGGCGCCATTTTCGAAATTTGATTAGAAATCTACTGCAAAAACTCAAAAAGTATCCAAGGATTCGAACCTAGGTTACCAAAGCAACACAAAAACTGTTATCAAACCACTTAGCGTTCTGAACCATCACCAGACTTCTACGTGTGCGTGGACAAATACCCTTTTGTGGACCCATATTGAAAAATTCTACCAGAAAATGTGTTTGGCCTGTGAGAATGCGAAGCGTAAATAGTGTGGGATTTTTCTACGGGTCAATGATTAGACCTATGTTGCAACTGGTCGCCAAGAGATATTTTTTCCTCTATAAACCGGAAATATTGTAATAAAATTAGGCAGGACTTTATATGGAGTTTTGGCAAAATGAAAACCTTTATAGACTTATACTTTCTTTGATGAAGTGTCTAACTCTCCAATAACACGAATATGAAATTAATTAGAATTTGACTATAATCAGGATCTTAATGTGATATCCGACAAATATTTCGAGATTTTTCAAACAGAATGAAAAAATTAATTAACAGCTCGAATTTAACTTAAATTTAGAACAAAATCGGTTCATACATATATGTAGGTCACATATTTAATATCGTCCGATTCTAACCCAATAGCCCTTCAATTATACTATGTATGCTCTATTACAGTATGTTCTATCTTTATCGGCCCAAAGTGGTGAATGGTATCATATAGTCAGCCCCGCCCGGCATTCCTTACTGGCTTTGGTTATATTAAACAAATGATAATTTCATGATATCCTCCAGATCCATCATAACGATCTTCCTATTGCATAAAATCACTCAAAGATAAATGTCATACACCCTTAGGTTAAGAGGTCATGCAAAATTTCTTGAAATGATATAAAAATTACCAAAATAAATATAAAGACAACATAAATGGTTATACCACACACGTGCATTGAAAACTGTCCGAAGGCATATCACCAAACAAAAAACAATAGAAAATAACAACAACATCAACAATTTGAAGAAATTGCAAATCGTCCAACTAGAAACAAAACAACAACGAAACCATAACAAATCAGAGTAGGAGTTGCAACATTTGCCATTAGAATTGGTTTTTCTTCTTTACCCTGAAGTCACAATCAAAAAAGAAGGTGGCCAAACTGATGGGTATGATGATGACGACTTCAAGTCCATGGCCAGTGAATGGAATGCCTTTGCCGTTACTCCAAATGATGATGATAGTGGTGGATAGATGGATGGTTGGACGATTGGATGGATGGCGTTGACGATAATGATGATTGCTCTAAGTATGAATTGGTCATGTTTAGAATTTGCAACAGTCTAAGCCCCCAAAACGAACATTTGTAATTTTGAGGAAATTTCAAAAAGCACAAAAAAGTCAAGTACTCATTGTAACGTTCGTACATACCTACCCACTGACAAGAACACTTTATTACACATACTCCCACCCGCTCGCATACATCCTATGCCACAGTCGTACATGCAAATCAAGCTTGATGATTTGTTTCGTAAAATGTTTTGAATGTCAAGTCAGCGTAATTTTAAATCATACCCTCCCAGAGTGCAACACCACCAACCAACTAACAATATAACCTCTTGGCTAGGGGGAGGGAACACAAATCGCCAGAAAATTACCCATTCATATACTATACATCTGAACTGCCCCTCTCAGTTGGAACGTACGTATGGACGTTGGCATGAACGGACTCAACAAACGAGTGAATTGCGTTCCAAATAAAACTCCCCAGAATGCAATTTTAAATTGTTCAAATCTACCAGAATAGAAGCCCCAGAATCAAGCAAATGAAACAAACAGCAACAGCAACAACAACAAAATCAAGACTAAATGGCGAAAAAAGGACCACGAAGAAAAAAGGCAAAACAGAAAAAATAAAAACGAAACAAAACCCAGTGCAACATTAGTGATTTGTTGGTAACACAAATGGTAGAGCGCGCTCACTCACTGACATTGCCGTTGATGATGATAATGACAATGACGATTTAAATATGCGAAACAGTGATTTAAATCGACATGATATATATTGATGAAAATAGTTGGTAAATTTCGAAGACAGCAGTTGTCAAAAAAAAGAAGTTAAACCTAAACTTTTCGATTCCTCGGAAGTTAACGGCGAATTAGTAACCTTTATAGTTCCCTGGAAGTGCAAAGTTTCGTAAAATGACAAGAAGTTTAAGGGCGTTAGAGCTATTGTTTAATTACTTACTTAGCTGGCTTATGACGGAACGGTTGTTCCATAAGCAAAGCTTAAAAAAAATTTCCAAGCGAGTTGGTCTTGTGCGCATCTCATCCAATTTGAATGACGATTCTATGTGCCTTTCGAGCTAGGGCATCTTCATCCATTCTCACAACATGGCCTAGCCAACGTAGTCGCTACAACTTGATACGTCTGACTAGATGTCAGAGAATAGATGGTATAGCCCATGGTTCATTCGACGCCGATATTCACCATCGACGTAGATCAGCCCATAGATGTTCCGGAGAATTTTTCTTTCAAATACACCAAGAGCTGCCTCATCTGCTTCAGATCCATACAACAGCACGGGAAATATCAGCGTCTTGTAGAGTGTGAGTTTGGTCTGGTGGCCTTGCTTTTGAGCTGCTTACTCCTCCGGATTCCAAGCTGATGATATTAGTTTTGTTTATAGCGGTACCGAGATATATAAAATCGTTCACTACCTCGAAGCTGTAGTTTTCAAATTCCACAGTTGGTCCGAGTCTACTGGACGTCTTACGCATTGATACCCTCAGCTTGGTCGTCTCGCCATTTACTGCCAGTCCCACTTTGGCAGACTCCTTCTCCTTCTCGATTAACATATTCTTTTTGGTGTACAGAATACCATTTCTGTCTACAAATGCATCTCGTATGACCTTTTCCAGGAGGATGTTAAAAAGGTCACACGACAAACGGTCACCTTGTCTGAATCCTCGTTCGGTATTGAAGGACTCTGAAAGTCCTTTCCGAGTTTAACTGCTGACCTTGTACCTGTTAAAGTTATCCTGCATAGCCGTATCAATTTTGCCGGAATGCCGAACGCAAACATAGCTTTAAACACCTCTGAACAAATAGGGATTTTGAATTCGGCTTTATAGTCGACGAATAGGTGGAATGTGTATATGTATTGTTCGTGGGTCTTTTCCAGGATTTGGTGCATTGTGAAAATCTTGTCAATGGTGGATTTGCTAGGTCTGAAGCCTCATTTGTTTGGTGCAATAATATCATTGACCCTAGCTTCAGTCGTTCACACTGAATTTTATATGGGATGACTAGGAGACTAATTCCTCTATAGTTGGCACATATCGTCTTGTCTCCTTTTTTGTGAACGGGACACAAAATGCTGAGGTTCCAATTATTGTGCATGCATTCCTCTAGCCAAATTGTACTTATCAGCTGGTGCAGGCTCCTGACCAGCATCTGACCACCGATCTTGAACAGATCGGCTGGTACCTGCTGCTTTATTGTTCTTCAGTCAATTAATTGCTACTCTGACCACATCTTGGCTAGGTGGTATACACTCTATACCGTCATCTCTTATTGGCTCTGGGGCATATTCTTCACCGATACTATTAAATACCTGAAGCTTTCCAAAATGCTTCTTCCAGAGGACTTTTATTCTCCTTTTAACCATAAACCGAAGCTTTAATACAAGGCGTAGCCATCTGATTTACTTACGCCAGTCCTTATCCCTCGCATTTCCTGTAAGACAATAATATCGGCTTTATACTTCTTGAGTAAATCCGCCAAAGCGAAAACCGCGCATGTTCTGTACAACGTGCGCACATTCCAAGTGCAGATTCGCAGATGGTAGTCCTTTACACGCTTGCGGGGGTCGTTAGCATTGGGGGGTTTGATTTCCTTTTTTGTTGCTTTTTTCATAGTAGGAGGAAATATTAATTTCCGACCCTATAAAGTATATATATTCTTGATTCGGGTAAAATTCTAAGACAATCTAGCCATGTCCATCTGTCCGTCCGTTTGTTGCAATCTCGCGGTATTCCGATGGAATTGAGATAGATCGCCAAAATTATGCATAGAGTCGTCTTTGTGTGCAGGCAGGTCAAGTTCGAAAATGCGATATATCGGTCCACGTTTAGGAATAGCCCCCTTATAAGGATACCGCCCAGTTTTCGATATTTTGGAGTTGTATAGCGCACTATTTAAACGAATTCTCTGGAACTCTAACTCGATTTAGACATCGGTTGTAATCATTCCGCTTTCTAAGGAAATCGTGATGTAAAACTCGAAATACAAAACTATAATATAAATATAATCCCAAATATTCGCTAATTCCTACACTATGTAATCTAACTTTGTAATCCAAATTGCAGTAGTTTCAGGATTATATATTCCAACATGCGCTATTAGTATCAGTCCACGCTTTGGGGTTTTCATTAAAAATTGCTGAAATTTGTATTTGGGTACAAAATGGTTTACATACACCGGTTTGTAGAATTATCGGTATAGGATCGATTTTTTGTTCTCTATATTTTCATTTCAAGTGTCTGTCAGTATACCTATGGTGGAGGGTATCCAAAGTTCGGTCCGGCCGAACTTAACGCTTTTTCACTTATGTATAGTTCTTATGAATGATATACAACGATTTACAATGATACCACTGTCCCTCCCAAATCATTTTGGTGCTGCTAGAATTCTTACTTTTATGACCATTTGTTTCTGCTGCCTGCCCCTGCTGCTATATAACGAACACTGCAATTGTTGTTGTTCGTTAAGTTGATCCAATTTCTCATGATGAAAATGGGGTCTGCTTCAATTCATTTCGGTTTTGTTTCCCATACATTTCAAATTCATCTCACTCAAACTCCAAACTGAAGCTCATCCTTTATGGCCGGATGATTATTTTCTTTCACGTACCATATAACCATATCAACTACTAACTAACATACATGTGAAAATTCAACGTGAATGTTTAGTCATTTATGTTGCCATGACCATCAGCACCATCGCCGTCGTTGTCGTCATCATCATCATCATTGCCGCCATCAGAGGCAGTCGTCAGCATTTCCACCATTGGCAGAAACATTAGTCTCTCCATTGCTCCATTTTTAACTCTTGCCAAGCATTCTTCACCTCTTGATTATGCTGCGAACCAACGAAATAACTAACATCTGTATGAATTGTTATAAATCAAACGTTCATTTTTTGACTTTATGCTAAATCAAACTTTAAGCAGACAGAACGAACGAATGAATAAAAATAAATAAAATAATGGAACCCCCATCAACTAAATGCATGAACCAGATATTTTCTTTTTCTTTATTTTTCGCAGCCACAAACAAAATGTTTCTATTTTGGGCAAAAAATCGTTTTTGTAATTCATGATTTTGAACCATTTTTTGTGTTGTTCACGTTTATGGTTGATTTCATTTCATTGGCATAAATAATTGTTGTTTTTTTATAAGCGGTGGTATGTCTTGCAAAAATGTTGTTGAATAAAATTGTTTTTTCAAATGTTCCGATTATTTCTAGTGGGGGAGTTTTTGAGAGTTCCCAAAATAGGCAAATAAGTAGTCGTTGAGTTTGGCCGGGGCAAATTCTTTATAACTTCGATCACAAGGAACCAAAGAAATAATATTTCGAATAATGCAATTATTGCTTACAAACTTAGCTGGCTCGAAACCGAACATTTGTTCCATAAGCCGAGTTTAAAAAAGATTTCCAGGCTCATCGGGGTTTTCCCCAATTTGAAAGACCATGTTTCGATATGGTATCTTCCACTTGATCTTTCTTTCGAATTCGTGATCTTTCCCTTCTGTGTGAACCATCAGCTCGCCGTTTGAGATCGGGCATCCTCATCCATTCGGACAACATGGCCTAGCCACCGAAGTCGCTGCTGCTCGATAGGTGGTATAAATTGCGGTTCATTCGACGCCTATATCCATATGCTACTTGATGTACAGAGTGTCATTTCTGTTCACCTTTGCATCACGTATGACCTTTCAGTACTTTTAAGGTTTTAGCTTAATTTTCCCACAGAAATGGCTGTAATTTGGCAAACCAGATTATAAGCCTTTACAAAAATATTCTATATTGGTCAAAATTTTAACATGTCCCCCATTTTATCCCACCAATTTGTCTACAATTCGCCATTTCGAGTTCTTGGGGGGTGAAAAAAATTGTTGCAGAAAATTGTATAAGAGTTCAAGTTTTGACATGACCCCCATTTTCGGTCCTGTCCCTGTCCGACACAGCGGTCATGTAAAGAAGCGCCCGCCCCTTTTTTCTGGGAATGAAAGGTTTTTTCTCGGAATCGGCTTAAAATTTCCATTAAAGCCATTTGCCGTCCCACTCCGATGGAGGGTTATCTGGACGACCTCAATCATTTGGCCTCCAGTAAACGATCCTCTTTAAAGTCGGTTACCCTCGTCTCGCTGACTTTTGTTAACTGAGTGTTTTTTCTCCTTTGTCTTCGGGCTGGCTCTTATCTTTTTATCAGCTGACAGAAAGCTTTTTTTATTTTTTACGGGTTTGCCGTTCATCGATTCTTCCGAAGACCTTATCATCTTCGCCCCTTCCCATGTGACTCGTGGGCAGATCAACGTTACCTTCCTCGTTTTTCGATGTTTTTTTAGGAACTTCCCTATAGTAAGTTTAGATCAGCGGGGGCAAGGCGCCAGTTCGATGAACAAAATATCACATTATCACACAAGTATGTGAGAAGTGTGATAATTCACCTTCCCCCTATGTAAGACCTGAGACGTAGTTCCGATAGGGGACTCACAGCTCCCCCGAGACAAAAAAAGAAATCAGATATAATTAAAGTTGTTGCTTCATTTTACCTTTTCATTGGCAAATTAAACGGAACCTATGTGTGACAACCATGGGATCTCAACGAATATCTTCAAATATCTGTTCGGGCATCTCTTCCTGGAGACTACATATTCCTTCAATTTGACCAAATTTAGTTTCACGTCCTGTAGAAAAGTATCCATGATATGTTTTGAGTTCCTGCCAAACACTTCCCTGTAAGACCGACAAAAATCAGCCAGTAAGGAAAGTGGTAAAGTCGGACGGGGCCGACTATATGATACCCTTCACCACTTTGGGTAAATTCAACAGATGAATCTTAACAGACGTCGCATTTTTGATTTTCACGAAACTTAACACACATCATTCTAGACTTTATTCAATACGCTGTACCAAATTTCGTGGAAATCGAAAGGTATACAGAGACTTTGGTACACCATTTTCCTTAAATCGGACGAAAATATATATAGGAGTTATATCTAAATCTGAACCGATTTTCACGAAACTTAGCACACATTAGGCTTAATTCAGTACGCTGTGCCAAATTTCGTGCAAATCGAAAGATATTTAGGGACATTGGTGCACCATTTACCTTAAATCGGACGAAAATTTATATGGGAGCTATATATAAATCTGAACCGATTTTTATGAAACTTAGCACACACCATTCTAGGCTTAATTAAGTACGCTGTGCCAAATTTCGTGCAAATCAAAAGATATATAGGGACTTTGGTGCACCATTTACCTTAAATCGGACGAAAATATATATGGGAGCTATATCTAAATCTGAACCGATTTTTCCCAATTTCAATAGGGTTCGTCCTTGGGCCAAATAAGTGACGTATGCCAAATTTCATCCAATTCGGATAATAAATGCGACCTGTACTTTGTTTACAATTTAACATGCACAGACAGACGGACGGACGGACATGCATAAATCGACTTAAACAGTGATTCTATGCATATTCTCAAAAGGAACCATGTGTCTATCTCGTTACCTTTTGCCTGTTACAAACATATGCACAAAGACATAATACCCTGTACCACAGTGTGGTGAAGGGTATAAAAACCCAAATTACAAAGAATTTGGTTCAAAAACGCGCTCAAGAACCCCAAAATACCGAAAATTGGGGGTACCCTTATATGGGGGTTACCCGAATAAATTGACCTATATTTATAATTTATAATTTATAGTGGAGAGATTTGCTACCTAATAAGAACTCGGCGTACTAAATTACAGTCAATTCGGTCGAAAAATACGATCAGAACCCCCAAAATACCAAAAATTTGGGGGTACCGTTATATGGGGACTACCAGAAAAACTGGACTTAAATTTATAATTTTTAGTGGAGTAATTTGGTACCCAATAAGAACCCAATGTACAAAATTTCAGAAAATTCAGTTATATAACGAGCTCAAGAACCCCAAAATACCCTAAAAATTGTGGGTACCCTTATATGGGGACTATCCGAAAAAATTGACCTATATTTATAATTTTTAGTAGGGAAATTTGCTACCCAATAAGAACTCAAAGTACCAAATTTCAGCGAATTCGGTCCAAAAATACCGAAAATTGGGGCTATCCTTATATGGGGACTATCCGAAAAAATGGACCTATATTTATAATTTTTGGTAGGGAGATTTGCTACCCAATAAGAACTCAAAGTACCAAATTTCAGCGAGTTCAGTTAAAAAACGTGCTAAATAACCTCAAAATACCGAAAATTGGGGGGTACCTTATATGGGATCTATGCCTAAACGTGGACCGATTTTCTCCAATTTCAATAGGGTTCGTCCTTGGGCCAATTAAGTGACCTGTGCCAAATTCTCAGGTCTCGACTCAGAAAGTGATTCTATGCATATTCTCAAAATCAACCATGGGTCTATCTCGATTATTTTTGCCTGTTATAAACATATGCACAAAGACATAATACCCTGTACCACAGTGTGGTGAAGGGTATACAAATAGTGATTATTATTATTTTATAATGTCGAACTTGCAGCAAATTAGCGATATGTAATTTTTATAAGGATTATGGGTAGTATTTCCTCCTAACTAACCACAAAACCAAAACTCGGTAGGAATTCAAGAGAATCCTTTACCAATTCATCCTTGAAACACTTGGGTTCTGAAGATTATGTCATGTTTTCCGAAAATATCGAGATGGTCGATTAAAATGTCTTTATTTTTTTAACTCAGGGTTTGAGTTGAAACTTCACTTGTCATAAATACCATCAATATCGCTTGAAAGATAACATTTTGACTTCGGAATACCTTTGAATTTGTTTCTCAACATCACACATTTCATTTCTTTATTTCATAGAAAAACAAAAAATATCGAACCAAGTTCGAGGAACATTCACATGACAAATGTTGGTCATGCATGTACTCTTCTATAAAAAGCAACAAAGTAACAGACAACAAATTGTTGCAAATAAAATACAGAGCCACAGCACAGAGAACATTAACTTGGATTAGCTTTTCTTTTACCACTTCTTTTACGTTGTCGTCTTCGTCGTTTGCCAGCCTTCTTCTTCTTTTGGTAGGCAACCAAAAATAATTCTTCTTTCTCCATTGACTCTAGCCGTCTACTGCTAAGGACGTGATAGCTTACTTATTATCCATGGAACTGTGGGTATGGAATATAGTGGTTGGTATGTGTCCGTGACAGATTAAATATAGACGAGGGAGTTGCATGATTTAAATTTTGCAATCACAGAAAATGGATATCAACTGAAATTATTCCCAGTGAAAGCTAAGCTAAGGACAACGGTGAACTATCGAAGGAATAGAAATAGAAATGTGGAAAAAAATCTACAAGAAATCACGAAGAATTTCAAAAAAAAGCGGACAAGAGGTTAAAAATGAAAAATAGATTTCTAATGAATACAAATGTCGTCTAGAACTAGAAACGGTCATACGAGTACATACACCCAAATACAGGTTGTGTGGCTGGCTGTTGACTTGTGATTGTTTGCTGGTAGTGTTGGCAAAGAAACCTGCCCAACATTTGGTGGTCAAATGTTGGCAATTCTGTCACACTTGTCGCAACCATAAGACACGAGTCATTAATTAGTTTTATTTTTTCGATACTCCAACTATGGCCAAGAGATAAGACCCACCAACCAACTAGCCGAACCAGCTACGTCAGCGGTTTTCAATTGTATTCTTGTTTTTGTATTATCACAAGAATTTTGTAAACTGTCATCATAATTCAAAACCGTGGAAAGAAGTGAACAGAAAACTTTTCACTCCCTCCATCCATCCTCCAGCCATCAGATGACACGCAAAACAACTGTTACCGTTTTGAAGTGAGCCACAACAAATTAGGGGTGCATTTTTGCTTCCATTTCATTTTTTTCAGACTTCGATGATGACTGATGATAATGGGGACACTGACAAACATGTTACATTCCTAGGAATCATCCGGTAGCTACATATCATAAAAGCGTGTAATAACCATAAGCATACATGTCAGCGGCAGCGACAACAACAAGCAGCTATCAAACGCCACAAATGCCTACATGCATGGATATTTTCAGAATTATATGTTTTATTGTATACAACAACACGCTCTACGAACAAGAAAATGCGCATGCGCACACATCTCATCGTTATTCGTTAAAAGGCCAGATCGTTTTGTATACGCGCGCACACAGCCATTTATACACATTTCAAGTGTGCCTGTCTGTGCTACTCATATTTCTTCGGCGATGTGATGAAAGGTTGTACATCGAAAAAAATACAATTTTTAACACCCTTTTGCCATAATTTGACATAAACATCATTAGCAATGAACACGGCAACGCAATGTTTGTTCAAAGGGTGCCACCATAGGCACAGTGGTTATTTTATAAATATCGTATAGAATATTATTATGAAGGATTGTAAATATCCCATCGATCCAATCATTTGAGATAATGTTGAAGAATGTTCGCTCTATAACACTTCATGTTGTGTAAGAAATTCAGATGAATGGAAGTAGAAGCTTTTACGTTCCATGTCGATGTGATTAAATTTAAAACTTAAAAACATGTTGCGCAAAGTCGATTTTCTTGATGTATGCCCATCTTGCTTCAAATGAGCGATATGAACCGATTTTGATCAATTCGATTTTGGGAAATACCATAGAAAGACGTGTTACCAAATAAGAACCCAAAGTATCTAATTACAGTCAATTCGAATATTTGGGGTACCATTATATGGGGGCTATACAAAACGTATTCCATTTTCAGTACCAAAAACTAGGAGTTATATCAATGACAAATTTAATATACCCATTGAATTTAAAGGGACATTTTTTAATTAGAGTAGGGTGATTGACTTTAACATGGCGAAGCCCACGCTTATCTTGGTCCCTCTTTCATCGCAATTGTGGACAATGACCTCCCCGCGGTGTCACCTGAGGTAGCTACTTTCATCATCCGTTGAAATAGTGAGCTGATATGTGCCGCGAGTTCACCAATAAGAACTATTAAAAAATGGGTTGAGGCGTCGGGCTAGTTGCCCACACTCGGAAAACCTCTCAACTATGAAAATGCAACGAAAAAGAAAACCAAACCCCCCTAATGATGACGACCCCCGCGAAGGTCCACGATCTGCGAATCTGCGCTTGGAATGCGCGCACGTTGTACAGAACAGGCGAAGTTTTCGCTTTGGCGGATGTAATCAAGACGTACAAAGCCGATATCATTGCCTTACAGGGAATGCGATGAAAAGTAAATCAGACGATTACGCACTGTATTATACCTGCCATGAAACGAGACATGAATTCGCGGATTTATTTTAAACAGAAGAATAAAAGAACTCGTCTCCAGATTCACTCCAGTAGATGAGCGAATTGATATAATCCATATAATAGCGTGATGGAGAATTATCGAGAGAAAAGGAGAGAGGAGAAGCGTGTTTTCAGAAAAAAGAAGAAAGAACAAGAAAAACGTGAGCGTGAGCAAATCGAGATGTACAGGAGTTAGAATGAAGTCCGGAAATTTTACAAACGGGTAAAACACCAAACCTCAGGCACATCCTCCTGTAGAAATAAAAGAGGAAACCAGGTGATAGATACAGACAGAGTGTTGAGGATCTGGAAGGAGCATTTTGAAAAGCTTCTGGTATCAAATAGTAGCGGCGAAGAAGATACCCCAGAACCAATTAGATGACAGTATAGATTGTATACAACCCAGCCAAGATGAGGTCAGAATAGCATTTAATCGGCAGAAGAATAATAAAGCACAAGGTGACAATGGATTACCATTCGAAATATTTAAGACCGGTGGTCAGACGCTGATCATGAGCATTCACCTGCATTCATCCTGTGTGCCTTGCACAAAAAAGGAGACAAGACAAGCATTCCACATCCCTAACCGTTCAAAGGTGTTTAAAGACATGTCTGCGGTCAGCATTCCTGCAAAATGAATACGGCTATGCAGGATAACTTTAATTGATACAAAGTCAGTCGGAAAGGACCTCTCAGAGCCCTTCAAAACAGAACGAGGATCCAGACAAGGTGGCCGTATATCTTGCGAAACTTTTAACATCCTGCTAGAAAAGGTCATACGAGATGCAAATATGAACAGAATCGACACTCTGGACACCAAACAGCATATATGGCTCGCCTAAGCTGATGACATCGATATTATGGGTCTAAGATTGCGAGCGGTAACAGCCATCTTTGAACGAATTGAGAAGGAGTCTGCCAAAGTGGGACTGGCATTAAATGGCGAGACGATCAAGCTGATGGTATAAACGCGCAAGGCATCCAGTAGACTCGGACCAACTGTGGAAATTGGTAAGTACAACTTTGAGGTAGTCAATTTTATATGCCTCGGTATCGCCATAAAAAAAAACTAATGACATCAGTTTTTAAAACCGGAGAATAGTGTTGGCCAACATATGCTACTGTGGTCTGAATAAGCAACTCAAAAGCTAGGTCACCTCTTGCCAGACCAAACTCACACTCTACAAGACGCTGATATTACCCGTTGTTGTATAGATCTGAAGCATGGGTACTTGCGCAAGCAGATGAGTCAGATCTTGAAATGTTTGAAAGAAAATTTCTTCGGAACATCTATGGGCCGATCTACGTCGACGACGAATATCGTTGTCGAATGTACCATGAGATATACCATCTATTTTCGGACATCAACATAGTCAGACGGATCGAGCTGCAGCGACTAAAATGTACTAGAATTCCCCCACTCAGAAGGCATATAAAAGCGAGCCAATTGATGGTTCACGCAGAAGGGGAAGGTCACAAAATCGATGAAAAGATCAAGTGAAAGACAACATCTCGAAACATGGTCTTTCAAATTGGATGAGCTGCGCACAAGACATACGCGCCCGGAAATCTTTTTTTAAGCTCGGCTTGTGGAACAAACGTTCTGTTTGAACCCAGCTAAGTAAGCAAGTAATCAATAATAAAACTTCAGATCCTCCGTTAAATTTTTGGACATTCGTACTATCCAACATTTGCTTTGAAAGTTCGGTATTCCATCTTACATGAAAGTTCGGATTAAGGAATACAACTATATGATTGGTTCATAATCTCATAATCCTAGTTCACAGGGATGGTCCGTATGACGAATTTGTAGGTTTTCGAGTGTCTAAAAGTTGTAAAGAAGTAAAAGAATATACAATATTTTTACATATTTGTGATCCTTAAAATATATAAACATTTTTTAAAATAAAATTTTAAAATTTGGTATGAGTTTCATTAAATCGTAAATAATTACCAATTTCTCTTTTTGTCAAAAACTGATGGTTTTGCATGGGTTTTCGACGTCATTTACTTCACTGTTTCCGACGGAACATCTCGCTAGTTCATAATCACGTTGCCGTGGCAAATTATTCCTTGTGTACAACGCCATCTTGTGGCACATGCATCCAATAATTTGAGGGCTGTGTTCTGGACGCCATTCTCAATGTATGGAATATCGATGTCTGCGTGGAAATAATCCGCTCTCTGGACTAGCCTACATAAAACGGTCATACCAATTTTACAATTTATCTTCATCACACTTGAAAACACTGTGCAACCAAAATTTACTACTGTGTAGTTGTTTGTCATAAATTTCTTAATGTTTCTTTTCCGTATTCCATACGCACCTCTTGTGGCGCTACACATATATGAACACATATATTTTTTATTTATTTGTTTTAAAATTCGAAAATATTTATTTAAATTCTTTTTTATGAGTTTCAACAGAAGCAGTAACAACAACAACAAGAACCAATAAGAAAGGGGTTGTTTTTCACCAAAAACAAGATCGAAGATCATATTGCGAGCCAATTGTATAGGATATTGAAGAGGCCACATAAATGTATCATTTGTTGAAATATGGGTGCAATGGATGAATATGATGTGTTGTTTTGATAATGTATTTGCTGTAGCAGAAGGAGTAATACAAACAACAACAACAGCAATGCAACTACTCCTTCTTGTTGTTGCAGTGGCAGCAGCAGCAGCAGTAGTCATCATCCTTGTATCATCGTCATCGTCACTTGGAAATTGTTTACATTTTTGTTCAACATTCATAGAGTTAATTTGTAAGAATGTATGTGTGTGCGTACGTGCAACATTTATTTACAACATATTCAAGAGTCAACACTTGAATATGCTGCAAAGTCAGTTAGTTATTCCGACAAACAGACAGACAGACAGATCGACAGCCAGTCAGTCTATCTGTGTGTCAGCTAGGCGACAGACCGACCAACCGACAACTAGTCAGTTGTTGTTACAACTGCAGCATGCCACATGTAATACTCCCCCCGATATCTATGCAACAAAATACCATACGTAGGCTGCTAACAGCAGCTACATACCAATCCACATATGGATAAATATACTACACACACGAGTTGTGTATGTGTATACGTGCGTGTGTGAATATGTGTGTATGCATGTAGTATTGTTTATGGCTTGTAATTGTTCGGTTGTTTGTTTGTTTGTTTGTTAATATTATTTGTTGTAATTGCATGCATAATTATAAAGTTATGCCTTCTGTTTCTGCCCCCGTCATCATTATCGCCATCGTGATCATCGCCCGACATCGTTGTTGTTGTTGTCGTCGTCATGTTCTGTTTGCCAGTGAACATTGTCGAACAAATCATGTTGATTGATTTGGGTCGCGCAACAAGAAATTTATGACAAACTTGGTAATAATTCTTCAATTGGGGGTAAATTTAAATATAAATTGAAGATGTGCAATCGGCGGGTATGGATGGGTTAATGTTTCGGAAGTTGTAATAAAAAATAAAATAAAATTGTGGCACATATTAATGAACGGATCAGAGGTAAAGGTAATGCGTAGGTTGCAGTCTGTAAATTGCGATGTGACGAAATCACTGAATAATGGCATCAGTGAATATTGATTGACAGTGGACCTCAGGGAACTGTTTTGTTACATACAAAAGGAGAGAGATCCCTTTTCTTACACAAAACCCTAGACTTTTAAATACTTTTGGGTATATCAAAGAATTCGAAAAGTCATCGACCGAAAGAAGTTCGGTGTTAGTTAAAAATTTTTAACAAAGACGTAACAGACGCGTGGATTTTTTGAAAACATTGCTTTGAAAACTAACACAAGTGGGAATTTTTTAAAATACACAACGAGGATCAACATGGTCGGGATTTTTATAGCTTATTATAGCTTTATATAGATTTTTATTATTATAGCTTTGGGCAGCCCCAAAACTTTGTAATGCCGCGAAATATTGGTCCTAAACCCGATCGTCATATCTCGACAAGCTGAGTCGATCTAGACATGTGTGTCCGTTCGTCCGTCTGTCCATTATAATTTGTAAACACGATACAGGCCACAGTTATGGACCAATCTTTACGAAATTTTGCATGTAGGATGGGTTCTGGCCAATGAAGACCCCTATTGTTTTTGATAAAGATCGGTTAATATTTAGGGGATGAAATGGATCAAAAACTTTATTTTTGTCCAATTTTCTGGTCGCTCCAGAGGCCGAAATTATGGTCCGAACTTCGCGAATTTTCACATGGAGAAGGGGGTCGGGCCAAAGAATAAGCATGCCAGTTTTTATAAAGATCGGTCAATATTTAGCGGGTCAAATGGACCCTGATTTTTGTGTGAAAAATTACAAAATTTGTATTCTATGGAGTATATGTTTACTCCTGAAGGACATAGACCCGAGAAGTTGATAGTATATCCAAGAGGTGTGGCTGGCCTTTAAATTGATACCAATTGTCATATTGTCGAGTACATGATGCGGGAGTTACACTTAAATATTTACAGGTGCTTACGTATTCATATATTATTTAGTAACCTATTACCACACTTTAGGGCGGATATATAGCCTGATCGCTTTGAAATGTTCCACGAGGTTCCAGTTATGGTCAAGGACAACGCCTAAAATGTTAGGTGATGATCAGATAATAATTTTTCGGATGAAGTGGACCGAAAACTTAATTATTTGTACTTTTCGAGTCGAAAGCGGAACATCACAACACAACCTTCGGTGAAGGGTATCTGGACAAGTTATTAGAGGGGCTGTACTGATTATTAGTAACATTTTCTTTTTTTTTTAAAGAACATTTTCCCCAGGAATCTCTGAAGCGTGGATTTCTAAAAGAAATTTTTTCCATGACTACACATATTTGATCAAATATGTTTCCCGGATTATCTGAAGCATGGATGTTTGCAAGAATATTCTTAAAGAATATATTTCCTAAACTATCCGAAACGTTGTGTTTTTAAGAAATATTTTTACCAGGACTATCTGAAGCGTGTATTTTTGAACAATATTTTAAGGATGTTTTTTCCAAGGCTATCTGCAGCATTGATTTTTGAAAGAATATTTACCTAGTCCATCTGAAACTAGATTTTTTTCTAAAAAAAATTTATTTGTGACTATCCGCAGCTTTGATATTTATACCCTACACAACTATGTTGTCAGGGTATTATAGCTTTGTGCAGCCCCAAATATTTGTAACGCCGCGAAATATTGGTCCTAGACCCACCTTTAAGTACACCGATCGTCATATCTCGACTAGTTTAATGATTATTTTTTCTGGACTATCTGAGGCGTGAAATTTTTAAAATAATTTTTTTCAGAACTTTCTGAATCGCGGATTTGTTAAATAATATTTTTCCAAGAATTATCCTGCGCGTAGATTTTTTAAGTACTATTTTTTCCAGAACAGAATATTTTTTCAAGGGCTATCTGAAGCGTGAATTTTTTTTAAAAATATTTTTCCGGGATATCTGTAGCGTGAATTTTTTAATAAATATTTTCAAACAGATTTTTTTCCAAGACTATTTGAAGCGTGTTTTTATACCCTTCACCACATTGTGGTACAGGGTATTATGTCTTTGTGCATATGTTTGTAACAGACAAAAATAATCGAGAGAGACATATGATTCCTTTTGAGAATATGCATAGAATCACTTTCTGAGTCGATTTATGCATGTCCGTCTGTCCGTCCGTCTGTCCGTCCGTCCATGTATTTTTGTGAGCATAGTACAGGTCGCATTTATGATCCCAAGGACGAACCCTATTGAAATTTGAGAAAATCGGTTGAGATTTAGATATAGCTCTAATATATTGTCGTCCGATTTTATGTAAATACTGCGCCAAAGTCGCTGCAAATTTTTTGATTTGCACGAATTTTGGCATAGCGTACTGAATTGAGTATAGAATGATGAGTGGTGAGTTTCGGGAAAATCGGCTTAGATTTCGACATATCTCCCATATATGTTTTTGTCCGATTTTATGTAAATGGTGCACCAAGGTCCCTATATATATCATTCGATTTGCACAAAATTTGGCATAGCGTACTGAATTAAGTCTAGAAAGATGTGTGTTGATTTTCGTGAAAATCGGTTCAGATTTAGATATAGCTCCTTCATATAGATTATATTTTTAACAACGCGGCGTACCGAATAGCGTGTATTAATTTTGCAATAAATCGTTTTCCATAAATTTTCCCCATGTTACGCTGACGGCTCTAAATCTGCTCGAATGAAATTAAAGTTAGGATAGGTTGGAGAAAGAGGGAACATAGACATGCAATTGTTAGGATACATATGTACAATATATCCAAAGTGGTGAAGGGTATTATATAGTCGGCCCAGTCCGACTTTACATCTTTCCTTACTGGTTTATATTAAAATAGTTATCTGATTTGTTCCGCGTTTTGAGTTTGGTTCTAAGACTCTGTTGTAATAATTTCACCTGCGGAGAATAGCGAAATAAAAAATTAGAACGTAAGGTTCCATAATGAACTATAGCCACATTTAGACGAAGCCCCTGTGTGGAGGTTCCAGAAAGAGTGGACCAAATTTCGTCCAAAGAAACATGCCGTCTAGAACCAATATTTCGACAAGGCACATTTTCACCGTGTTAAAGTGTATACATCCCCATTAGCCATAAGGCTGAGGGAATTATCCATTAAAAATTTCTGAAATTTGTATTATGGTTTACATAATCCGTTTCTAGAAATGTCGGTATAAGTCCACTTTTTGGTATTTTCCCTATATTTTCATTTCTAGTACCTATCAGTATATCTATGGTGGAAGGTATCCAAAGTTCGGCCGGGCCGAACTTAACACTTTTTCACTTGTTTTACTTGTGTTTTGCTTTTAATTTTTTTTTATATATTTTTATTGAATAAAATATTTTATACTAATAGTATTCACCAATAATAATATTAGCCAATATAAGAGTCTTATGAGCTGCGAACAATAATAAAAACACAAACAAAAGGAACTAGAAATAATACCACCTATAAACATAAACGAAAACACTTTCATAAATACAAATACCCCACGTTGAGGAAAAAGAATAAAATCCAAATAATATCACAAATCGAAATCAGAACACGATTTAACATTAATTCGCACAAATATTTTACTATTTAAGCTGCCTTCACATGACGACGACGACGAAAAGCGAAACAATCGAAGGCGTTTTATTTGACGTTCGTTATTGCAGTTTGGACCTAAGATAATTTTGTCTTTGATATTGGGCACACGCCTCATATTTGTACGACAATATGCCATGGATTAGTTATGATGAGATATGGACGAACGACGCACCACGACAAACGACGGGAGCAGTGGGTGGGTGGGTGTTTGCTAGTAGACAATGTTGTTTGTGCAGGCTAGAGAGGCGGGTTAGATAGATATAAACAGTATCGATAACAAAGCATATTTAACTTTGTGTGTGATAGCTTGTGTTTAAGCCAAACACATAATATTGGGTGTTGTTCTTGCTATTATTGTAGTAGTCGTCATCATCAGTGTAGTTTTAGCATACAATGAAGCAATAGCAAACAAGCAATTTCACACAAACACTTTAAACATAAATACAAACACACACACAAGCACACATCTTATGTAGATGGTTACAAATAATTGTTATTATACTTACTGTCGTCCGTCCGCCCGTCTGTCCTTCTTTACATATCTTTGCAAAGCCTATGCATGTGTGTGTGTGAGTTCCTGTGTGTTTGTGTTGTAATCTTGGATAACGTCAGAAAAAAAAATTGTGGTTAATATTTATTTGTTTGCCCTGGCCGAAGTGAGAGAGTTTAGGCCAAATATTAACACGGCACGTGTTAATATTAAGCCTCAACGAACGTATGCGCGTAGTCGTAGTTTATTCCTAGGCAATTTGAAATATGTATGGGAAGACAAAATTGGGGGCGTTTGTGTTTTTGTTTTTATTTTTTTCATCGTGTATTCCTATTGTTTATGCGATCGAACAATGTTTGTTGTCTTCCTGTCAAAACATTCTGATTAGAGATTATGATTAATTGCCATAGATACCACGTCCATTTTATTGATGATGAAAAGTGAATGTGGCAGATGCTACTACTGTATTTGCGGCTAAAGAAGACATGTGCCTTCAACAACAAAATAACAAATTGAAGAGTGTTGGCTACAGACAGGTATTTAGTTCGATATTTATTAAGTTTTGTGAGGAGTATTAAATTCTTGTTTTGGACCCGGTACATGGACAAACTATGAGTACGTTGGCTTTGGTTTCGTGGACTACCTACTGGAATGGTCAACGAAACTGGGATTGTGGCTTGATACTTTTTCACTTAATGTGATATTAAACTTCTGGGGTCTTTATATTCTTCAGACATCACTCTTATAAATATTCCAACGGTATAATCGCCAACAACGCGTTTTTCTAATTGCCCACAATGCGTTATTTGTTAAATATTTATTAAAATTTCATCTTAACACTCAAGAATTATAAAACTTTGCGAAAAATATTAACAATGATATCTATAACAACGTTTTTTTTTTCAGGAAACTTAACTTTGGCCCACCATTTACATTAAATCGGACGAAAATATATATATGGGAGCTATCTTAATCTGTACCGATTTTCACGAAACTAAACACACATCATTCTGGAGTTAATTCAGTACGCCATGCCAATTTTCTTGAAAATCGAAAGATATATGGGAACTTTAGTGCACCATTTACATTAAGACGTCCACAGAACAAAAAAATCTGATCCCTAAAACTATCGAAGAAAGTAGATCACATATGACGCTTTGAGCGTTTTTCTCGTACTGCGAAGTTTGACCTAGACATTAGATTTTAAATACAATGTATGCCGCTCAATGCTGCACCATATTATGGTTATTTATGCTGAATATGAAATGCAATAAAATAGAATTTTCAACAGGACAATGATCCAACGCAAACCAGTCAATTAGCAAAATCGTTGTTTCGGGAAAGCAGTATAGATATTATGGAAGGGTCCGCGCAGTCATCGGATCTAAATCCAATTAAAAATTTGTGTTTCAAAAGGAAGGCCGTTATAGATAAACCCAAGAATAATAATTAGTTTTGGAGTGACATTTAAGAAGCTTGACTGAAAAGTCCATGCGAAAGATGAAATAATTAACTCGATTTAATGCAACACCGATGTGAAGCAGTATTACGCACCGAATGTTTTGCAACAAATTATTAATATCCCCGAAATCGTTACCAATGCATAAGTTTCATATAAAAACCTAATATAAATTTATGTTATGTTTTCATTGCAGCTGCTATTTTTTTGACCGACCAATTTTCACGAAACTTATCACACGTCATTCCAGACTCAATTCAGCATTTCCTGCAAATCGGAGTTGCTTACAAAAGTTGCATGTATAAACCCAGACTTAATGACTATCCCGACTAACCATCAACCTCACCAAACACTCAAACGTTGATGATGAAGGGGCTCCTCAGCAATAACTCTTGGGTCTTGGGTGCGACAATGTTACCACAGAGGTCGAGATGGGACTCATATGCTACGTATCGCATCTTCGTGAAAATAAATGTAGTACAAATCAATTACCATTCATTATGTCTTGATAGCGCATTCCATTCACAGAAAGTGACATAAGTTGGATATTAAGTGCCTAGTCAAAAAAAACTCTTGGATTTTCTAAGTCCCAGATATTTCAATTTTACTTGTTGTGTAAATAGGCCTTATCAGATGGAATTTTGGGTATGATGATCCCCCCGCCTTATGACTAAATCCAATATTAGGCGAATGGAATGTCAAATTTGAACCACAATTTGCACAACCTATTATCTGTAACAAATCTAGATCAAATCCGAAGATGGAACACGGCCCTCTCCTTTTGGCACCTCCGCCAAAAATGGTCAATAGTTTATAAACTTGTATATTTAATTGGAAGCGAATTAAATAACCGATTTGATCAACATAAAATCCGAAACCTCTTTGATAAAAACATATATCTTATATAGCGAATAATAAAACCTATGTGTAATTCCGAAGACCTCCACAAACCATTGACTGAGTCGGCAACTAAAGTCCTAAATATATAAGTAAAATATGACGTGGAAAGACAGACCTGGGACATTATTATCATATCATATTATCTACGTCACTAACTTGTCCGTAGAGCTCGAATTTTTCCAATACTTGTTTTCTCTCATTTACATATAAAGGCTCCACCCCGTTTTAATGCCCTTTATCTCATTATCATATAGGGAATTATATCTTTGTAACATGCAAAAGGAAATGAGAAAGGCCCATGTGAATATGCATAGGATTTTCTGAGTCGATTTATGCATGTCCGTCCGCCGGTAATTCTCACTGTGATCCAAATTTGATGAAATTTGGTGTAATATCAAATCAATTGTTTGAGTGACACATAATATTTTTTTATTAAATAAAATATAAGGCTTACTTACTTAGCTGGCTTGTTACAGAACGGTTGTTCCATAAGCCGAGCTTAAAAAAGATTTCCAAGCGCGTCGGACTTGTGCGCAAATCCACCAATATGGAAGACCACGTTCCAAGATGTTGTTTTCTACTTGGTTATTCCATCTAATTCGTGGCCCTCCCTTCCACGGGAACCATCAGTAGGCTCGCTTTTATATGCCTTTTGAGCTGGGGCATTCTCATTCATTCGCACAACATGGCCTAGCCACCGTAGTCACTGCAGCTCAATACGACTGACTATGTTCGATGTCCGCGTATAATTTGTAAAGCTCATGGTACATTCGACGCCGATATTCACCGTTTACGCCAAGAGCTGCCTCATCTGCTTGCACAAGTACCCATGCTTCAGATCCATATAATAGAACGGGTAGTATCAGCGTCTTGCAAAGTGTGAGTTTGGTCTGGCGGGAGGTGACCTTGTTTCTAAACTGCTTATTACACCATAGTAGCATCTGTTGGCCATCACAATCCTTCTCCGAATTTCAAAACTGATGTCATTCGTTTTATTTATGGCGGTACCAAGGTATATAAAATCTTTAACTACCTCGAAGCTGTAGTTCTCCAGTTCCACAGTTGGTCCGAGTCTACTGGACGCCTTGCGCGTTGATACCATCAGCTTGGTCTTCTCGCCGTTTACTGCGAGGTCCACTTTGTCAGACACCTTTTCAATTTGTTCAAATGTGGCTGTTACCGCTCGCAATGTTCGACCCATTATATCGATGTCATCGGCGTAGGCGAGTAACATGTGTTGTTTCGTGTACAGAGTGTCATTTCTGTTCACCTTTGCGTCTCGTATGACCTTTTCCAGAAGGATGTTAAAAATATCACACGACAAACTGTCACATTGTCTGAATCCTCGTTCGGTATTGAAGGCCTCCGATAGGTACTTTCCTACTTTAACTTGCAGGAAAGCCGAACGTAGACATGGCTTTAAACATCTCTAAATGGATAGGTCTGTCGAATGCGGCTTTATAGTCGACAAATAGGTGGTATGTGTCGATGTGTTTTTCGTAGGTCTTTTCCAGGATTCGGCGCAGAGTGAAAATCTGGTCAATGGTGGATTTGCCAGGACTAAAGCCGCATTGGTGTGGCCTAATTATGTCATTGACCATTGGCTTCAGTCGTTCACACAACACACTGGATAGCACTTTATGTCGAGATGCTTGAATCTGGTGCTGCTAACTACCATGTTTTTTGCTGCCGCGAAGTCAATCAACCTCATGCCGTTGTTGGATGTTTTTTCATGAAGGCTGAATTTTCCGACGGTGGGACCAAAGATATTTTCCCTTCCGATTTTTGCATTAAAATTTCCTAGCAGAATTTTAATGTCATGGCCAGAGCAACGGCATTTGCTGTTTCTAGGTGCTCGTAAAATATGTTTATTTTCGGTCAGAGCATGGGCGCAAATAAGACTGATATAGAACTTCGCTTTTATACGGAATATAGCTATTCGCTCACCCACTGGAGTGAATCTGGACACGAGATCTTTTATTCTCCTGTTAACCATAAATCCGCAACTAAATTCATGTCTAGTTTCATGGCAGCTATAATACAGGGCGTAATCATCTGATTTACATACGCCTGTCCCTTTCCATCGCATTTCCTGTAAGGCAATAATATCGGCTTTGTACTTCTTGAGTACATCCTCCAAAGCGAATTCTGCGCCTGTTCTGTACAACGTGCGCACATTCCAAGTGCAGATTCACAGATCGTGGTCCTTTATACGTTTGGGGGAGTCGTCAACATTAGGGGGTTTGGTTTTCTTTTTCATTGCTTTTTATAGTAGGTTGGGTTTTCCGAGAGTGGGCAACTATCCCGAAACCTCAACTCATTTTTTATAGTTTTCTTGGGTGAACTCGCGGCACATATTAGTTCGCTATTTCATCGGGTGAAGACAATAGCTCCCCAGGTGCCATCGCGGGGAGGTCAGTATCCACAATTGAGATGAAAGAGGGACCTAGATAAGTTTGGAATTCGCCATGTTTAAGTTAAGCAGAGCCGTTGCTTGGTATCTATAATTCCCTACGCCACCCAAAAAAGAAAATATATGAGCTACAACAAATTGAGTATGGAGTATTTTGGGTAATATTATAACCCCAGGGCACAGAGCAAGGATTTTGATGTGGGACATACGATCTTAAATATTTGTCAACAACAGTTACATGACTATATTTTGTTGCTATTATTTTGTCCATGTAAAATGGCACGGAGGTTTTGGTGAACCTCCATAGAAAACTACTACTACTTTGCCGACAAATTTCAAATAGGTACATATTTTGAAATATCTACCCATTTTCTCTTATTTGAAGGTCTTAGTCCACTTTGCCAATAACTGGGACTGTAATTTGACATACCGGACTCTTAAAGGTTGAAAATCTTCTTCCCATAATTTTTCTTATGTTGGTATTGGCATAGCCCAAATTAGAAAATATGGACCAACTTCAAACCCTCCTCATGTTAAAGGTTCTTTCCTGCTGATATTTTCGACTTGTTTACTAATTTTCGTCCAAAACAAACCCAAATGAAACTATTTATACATTACTCTCATATGATTTGTTATCCTATTTTACTAAATGATATCACTAAAACGTAATAATGTTCGATATTTTCCACACAGTATTCATGCCCGCAGCATCGTAAATGTATGACTCCATTCCAAACAAATTCACTGAAATATTTCATATTTTGATTTTCTAATGAAATCGAAATTCATCTTAATCAGTCATTTAATACTCACACATCGTGGTTATCATTTCAAAAAAAAATTTCAAAATTTTATTTCTTTAAAAGAGTAATAAAATAAAATTTTCGAAACAAACTTCAGCATAAAATCGATAAACTTATCACTTGACTAAAATATTTGTTTTCCCCCAAAAATAAAAAAAATCAAAATTCCATAAAATACCATTAGGGAAAATTTCACTGGAATCAATAACGAAACAATATTTCTCTATTAATAAAAGGTAAAAACAGAGATATTAATCGCAGCATAACTCTTTGGGCAATGAAATTCTCGGAGTTCATAGATCGAAGATAGATATTTAATACAAGGCAACGTTACGTTTGGTTTTTGGGTGTTCTCTTCGAGTATTTCTTAATTTTGTTTTCATTCCTCTTCTATCTCCAATATTTAACATAAACATTGGACACTGATTCTGATGAAGCTGAGTCAATGAAACATTCAATGTGGAGAAAAAAGATCAATTTTACGGCCGTAGAATAAAAACAAAAATATTAAAATTTTTATATTTTTGTTTTCATCTTTTCGTTTTTTTTTTCTTCTTAGCCCAATTCGTGAGCGCAGGCATTGTTAGGTGTTGTGACGTTTTTTTGTTGATATGATATTTTTAATGGTGTTTGTTTATACTATTTGTGTGTGTTTGTGTTTTGAAGTTGTAAATCAAAGTATTTGTCAGCACAATAACAAATCATAATTTTGTCCCCTAAATGATTATCATGATCATGGTCTAGCCCAGCAGAACTGGCACCTTATACGAGTAGTTCAAGAAATTAAGAAAAAAAAGAAAATTCTTCTCTCTTTTTTGTTGGGTGACTGACTGACCATCGTCATAATCATCGTTTATTAAATGCCTCCTCGAAACTGGTATCCAGCTGTGCCCGGCGAAAGCCACCAACATGAGCAGCAACAAGAACAACAATTGAGCGTAACCGAGGCAATGAAATTGAAACTCACAACACTAACACCACCACCGCCAACAACAACAACAGCAGCAACAATGAAAACCTTAGCCAAAGTGAACTCAATGTTGTCACACAAGAACCCACAACCTCGTTGTTGGTGCACAACAAAAAATGGTAACAAGTGTAGCACAACAACAGACTGGAGGCATTTTCAAGGTGTTTCTGAATAAAAATATTGATAATTTTTAATGTTTTTTTGTTGAAGTGGAAAAATGTGCTTGCTGCGACTAATATAATAAAAAATGTTACAATTTATTAAAAAAATGAGGTCATAACCTTCACCTTCAAACAAAATTATGATTTATTGAACGGGAATAATATTTTTATGCCAAGGTCATTGCAGATTTTTGAGAATGTATTGTATATTCCGGGATGATCCAACGAAGGCGGGAAATATAATTTGCAAAGTGAAAAAACTAGGCCACAAAAGTAACACGAAATTTTACACCTAAATAGCTATACCAAGAATTCATTGAACAAAATATCCCATGAGATAATTTTAATAGGGACAATATTTGTTTTAGCTTCAATAGCAATGTAAAGACAAGAATTTACTATTTAGACCATTCCAAGCCATCCTACAGTTGTTTTGTTGACTAAAAACAAATATTGACCAGTAAGGAAAGTAGTAAAGTCGGACTGGGCCGACTATATGATACCCTTCACCACTTTCGGTATATTGCGCATATGTATCCTTACATATTCAAGTCAATGTTCCCTCGAAGGAACATACGCATGTCTTTCTGTAACCTATGATAAATTTAATTTCATTCGGGCAGATTTAGAGTCGTCTACGTACCATGAGACAAATTTATGGAAAACGTTTTATAGCAAAATTTATACGCGCTATTCGGTACTGATAAACATTTTATTTCAATCAGACACCCGTTCGAAATACATAGGGAAGCTATGGCTGCATCTGCACAAATTTCAACAAAATGCAATAACGTCATTCAAGTCCCAATTTGATACATTGTTCGTAATTTCGTGTTAATCGGACAAACATTAGGAGTTTGGAGCGCCATTTATGTAAAAACGGGGGAATATATATGAATATGTAAATCTGAACCGATCTAAAATATACCACACATCATTCTCGACACAATTTAGTACGCTATGACAAATTTCGTGCAAATCCAAGGATATATAGGGACTTTGGTGCACCATTTATATAAAATCGGACGAAGATATATATGGGAGCTACATCTAAACCTGAACCGATTTTCACGAAACTTAATACACATCATTCTAGGCACAATTCATTACGCTATGCCCGATTTCGTGCAAATCGAAGGATATATAATACTGTGGTCCAGTATTTACATAAAATCGGACGAAAATATATATGGGAGCTATATCTATCTGAACCGATTTTCACGAAATTTAACACACATCGTTCTAGGCTTAGGCTTCAGTACGCTGTGCCAAATTTCGTGCAACTCGAAGCATTTGGTGCACTATTTACCTAAAATCGGACGAAAATATATATGGGAGCTATATCTAAATCTGGGTCCTTGGGCCAAATAAGTGAACTGTGCCAAATTTCATCCAAATCGGATCACAAATGCTATCTGTACTTTGTTAACAAAAATACATGGACGGATGGACGGACGGACATGCAAAAAACCAACTTAAAAAGTGATTCTATGCATATTCTCAAAAGGAACCATGTGTCTATCTCGTTTCCTTTTGCCTGTTACAAACATATGTACAAAGACAAAGACAATAGGTATATTTTTCCATCCACAGAAATCATTGTCAATTTGATCCCCGAAATATTTCGTTGTATCAGATCGTACAATTCTATGGAGGGGATTATAATGGTGGTATGTAGGGCCATTTTTGATTATGTTTTCCGATTATCGGCAAAGGTTATATGTGTCGTTTCGAGCAGAATCAGAACATAATGTAACATTTCATAGAGATCGGTCCATAATTCCGACCTGTGGTTTTACTACAAGGAATACATACTGGAACCGATTCCGACAATCGATACAGGGCTATAAGGCGATCTGGGACAAATATGCCCCGTTCTTAACACCATAACAAACATATGTAATACGCCTGCCATCTGATATCACAGAGAGATTCCACGAGGGAATTAAATTTGTCCAAAGCCACAACCTAACTTAACCGATTTACATACAAAAGAAGAACTCTCGAGGACTTTAAATCTACAGTCCTCATAAATGTTTCTGGTCTGCTGGATGAACCTAGTATATTAAGAACCCGGAAGCAAGCTCAAACTGTTTTAAGAATATGCCTCTCATAAGATTATAGATATAGCCTCCAAAAACATGAAATTTATATTCGCATGTTTTCATCGATCTATACCCTCCCCCATAAAGTGAAGTGTTTAATAAATTTGTCTTTCCATTTACAACACTTCGAAATATTCATCGGAGATCCCATTCTGGATTAGAAAAAAAAATCCTTCCGTCTGTCTGTTGAAATTTCGATAAGGCCCGCAATATTGAAGAGCTTTGAAATTGCACATACATTGTCATGACCACTAGGAAGCTTGGTATTGAAATTGGAATATATCGGTCCATGTTATGTTATATTGATTTTTCAGGTTTTCGGGAGTGTCAAATATACCTCCTAAACATGATCATTATTGGTCCATTTTTAGGAAAGCCTTATATAACGCTACATCCCTAAATTCGGTAATTGGATGAGCTTCAGAAGCAATTTGATATTTTAGATTATCATTGAGTTAAAAATGTCCCTACCAAAAATAATCAATATTGGTCCAAATTTCCGGTACCTCCAATATAATGGCCATGTTTTATTAACCTAATTCGCTCCAATTTGATTTTCAAATTATCATGGGGAGTCAAATCTTCCTCCATAATTATTATTTTGTATATCGAATGCCTGGTGGATAAAAAACTTTTTATAAAAGTCTTCTTATACCCTACACAACTATATAGTCAGGCTTCGTGTTGTCCTAAGAGTTTGTAACGCCTCGAAGTATTGGTCCTACAGGCATCCTTGCGTATACTCGACTAGGTGAATCGATCTAGACAGGCAACAGTTATGGAACAATTATCACGAAATTTTGCATTTAGGATGTGTTCTAGCCAAAGAAGATCCCTGTTGTTTTTTGGTAAAGGTCGGAAAAAATATTTAGTATTTCATATTTAGTATATGAAATGAACCGGAAACCTTATTTTTTATCTGTTTTTCTGCTCGCTCGCTACAATTATGACCCGAACGCCAGGAAGGGAATCTGGCCAAAGAATAAGCATGATTGTTTTGATGCAGATCGGTCAATATTTTGCGGGTCAAATTAACCAAGACTGTTGTGTGAAAACTTAAAAAAAATGTATTCTGGGGCGTACACATTTACTCCTGAGGGACGTAGACCCGAGAAGAATATCCAAAAGGTGTGGATGACCTTTAAATTGAAACCAATTATATTGCTGTATGTACTCGGATGTGGCGAATGTCGCCGTCGAATGAACCATGAGTTGTACCAGATATTGTCAGACATCGCCATTGTCAGACTGCGCGACTAAGTTGGCTAGGTCATGTTAGAAGAATGGATGAAGATTCCCCAGCTCAAAAGGCATATAAAAGCTGATGGCTCACGCAGAAGGGGAAGGCCACGAATTAGATGGAAAGATCAAGTTGAAGACAACATTGCCGAACATTGTCTTTCAAAAACTGCGCAAAAGAGCGCCTGGAAATCTTTTTTAAGCTCGGCTTATGGAACGAAAGTTCTGTCACAAACCAGCTAAGTAGGTAAGTAAGTACTCGGATGTGGGAGTTATAAGTAAATATTTAATGGTATATATGTTTTATTTGCAAACCCTCAGCATTATGGCTATTGAGGATATAAATACTTTGATACAGTGAAAATGTGCCTCATCGAAATATTGGTTTTAGACCCCATGATTCTTTGGACCAAATGCGTTTCAAACAATTTGGAGAATGTCAGTCTGTCCGTCTGTCTGGCCGCACGATAACTCTCGAAGGGATTTCGATTTCGTCCAAACTTTGCACATCGTAATATTTCTTCCAAGCTTAGTTTATGTTTGAAAATGGGCTATATCGATCCACTCCTTCCATACCTCCTCCACAAATGGTCAACATTTTCAATTTTTGTAATTCCAATATCAGACGAATGTCCGATTTGAACCAAACTTTGCACAACCTATTATCTTTCCCAAGTCTAGATCAGGTCTGAAGGTGGGAACTATTGGCCCACAAATGGAAAAACGATCAATATTTATAAATCCAATATGAGGATAATGGAATCTCCGATTTTAACCAAAAATTGCATAACCTAGATCAAGTCCGTAGACGGGACCCATTGGTCCACTCCTTCCGGTACCTCCCTCACAAATGGTCAATATTTTATAAATAATTTAATTTGAAGCGAATTGAGTAACCGCTTTGATCAAAATTAAATCGAACCCCTCTTTGATAAAAACATAAATCTGATATAAAGCTAATAATAAAATTATTCGACAGACCCATCTGGCAACGACATAACTTTTGACAGAGATGTCACATCGCGTTTGAAGCGTCAGTCCAAGCAGATTTTTACCATGAACCAATACACGCCACCCTAGCGCTCTGAAATAGTTGAAATTTACAGAAGAAGTCAATTATGAAAACTCAACGTGCTTTTAAAACATTAAAAAATGTGAGAAGTGCGCCTTCTAAAAACACCATTAAGCGTTTATACGAAAAATTTTCGACTGGTAAGGCTCTTTCTAATCCGAAGATGCCATATAAAAGTCGACTAAGGCGATCGGCCGAGAATATCGCTGCCGTACGAGCCAGTGTATAGCGGTCCCCAAGAACATCCTAAAAACGCCGTTCTCAGCAGTTGGGAATGGCTCGGTCCACTTTACAACGGATTATTCTCATTGATTTGTATTTGTTCCCGTACAAAATTCAATTGACGCAAAGAATGTTGCCTGCGGACAAGCCTCGTCGATTGGAATGGGCCCAAAGAGTCATCGAAATGGCCGAAGTTGACGAGCAATTTTGGAACAAGATTATCATGTCCGATGAAGCCCATTACACATTGAATGGGACCGTAAATAAGCAAAATTGCCAGTTTTACGCCACTGAAAATCCTCAGGAGATTCAAGAAGTGCCTCTTCATGACAAAAAAGTCCCAGTTTGGTGCGGCGTTAGTGCGAAAACGGTCATTGGGCCGTTTTTCTTCCAAAATGAAAATGGCCATGCTGTTGCCATCAATCAGGAGCGTTATCGCAACATGATGACCAATTTTGTGATGCAAATTATTCATTGAAAGCGTATGAGGCAGTTCTGGTTTCAACAAGACCACCGCAGCCACCGCACACTAGTCGCATGACAATCGATTTTCTGAAGAATTTTTTTCCGGGCCGTTTGATGTCGAAAAGTGGTGATTTGGACTAGCCACCGCGTTCGCCCGATTTGACGCCGCCTGACTTCTTCTTGTGGGGATATTTGAAGTCAAAGGTTTGCGTTAACAAGCCAAGGACCGTAGAAGATCTCAAGGACAACATTCGTGAAGAAATAGACGCTATTACGGCCGAAATGTTGGCAAAAACGATGGAAAATGCAGAAAAACGGGCACGATACGTCATCAACGCCAGAGACGTTCATTTGAGAGATATCATATTCAAAAATTGATGTATACAAATCTAATTGGAACAAATTAAATGATTAGCATTGCCAAAAAAAAACATGAGTCCGTCGAATATGGGCAACCCTGTACTCCACCGGTTATGGATATGGACGATGCCTATAATTTGCGGTGATGTTGAAATGATATTTAGGGGGTACAATGAACCGGAAACCTTATTTTTGTACCATCGTCTATTATATGCAGAACATAACATATTTTAGATGGTGAAGGGAATCTGACCACATACTAAAACGGCTGTTTAGATGATGATCGCTCAATATTCCAATGGTCAAATCAACCAAAACCTAAAGTGACCAAATGTTTATTTTATGGCATACATATTAACCTCTGGAAACCAAAAGAGGAGCTGTTGACATATAATCGGTCAGGAAGTGCAAATATCGCGAGATATTGCCAGGCTTAGAATATAGAACCGCAGAAAGGTAGATTTTAGTGATAGTTGTATACCCCGCCCGACTATACTGCTCCTCTTCCCTCCCACTTTAAAGATATGCATACAAAATTTTCTAATATCTTAACCTGGCCCAAGACTTAATGATTTCCCAAAAATAAAAACGCACTCATTTAATTTTTTTTCACAAATTTCATATTGTAATTTTTTGTATATTTTCTTTTATTTTGTTTTGCTCTTTCATGAGATGTTTGTTTTGTTTTTTTGTTTCCTTACTAAATATATAATTATAATAATTTTTTGTTTCTTCTTATTTACTATACATTACAATAATAATAATATTGTATCAATATCTATATATAAATTATTTGTTTGTTTGTTTTTTTCAATATTAGTTTATAACTTAATACATTAATTGTACACTTAAATGTTAAATTTAATGTGAGAAATTATATGTTAATTTTTTTGCTTTGTTGTTTGTTTACTTATGTAATAATATGTATGTTGTTTTGATGTGTTTTTTTATTGTTTAGAATTATAATTAATATACTTATGTATTAATATTGGTGACTAATTACAATAAAAAGGGTGTGGGTAAGGATAAAGACAACTAACTTAAAGGTAGGTGAACTTGTGTTTTTTTATTGAAATTAAAATGAAAAAAAAAAATAATATGAAATTAGAAAACTAAAAATTTTACTTAAACTTTTTTTTATGTACAAATGCCGTTTATTTTTAATTTTTGTATATATATATTTTTTTAAGAAATTCCTTTTTTTTATTTCAAAAAAACAATAAAAAGTATGAAATAGTATCACAATTTTTTTTATAATTTTTTTATTATTAATATGTTTTTGTGTAATGTTGAAAATTAAAAAAAAAATGATAATTGCAAAAATTTATATACATTAAAAAAATAAAGGGGAAAAGAGGAATTATTTTGTGATTTTTTTTTTAATTTTAGTTTTTTTGTCATATTTTTCTGTTTTTTTTTTTCTTGTTTTTTTTATATTTTTGTATTGCACAATAACTATTGTTATAATTTTTAAATATTTTACAAAGTTTTTTTTTGTTGTTTGTATTAAATTCGAATTTTTGATTTTATTTGTGTGAGTGTGTGTTACATTTCCTATGATTTTATTTTTTCTTTATTTGCTGGTCTTTTTTCCTAGCTGGAATTATGTTTGTTATGTTTTTCTTTATTTATTTGTAAAATGTATTTCTCTTTTTTATGAAACGAAATCAGTCTCTTTTTTGTTGTTTTTTTTTTCTTATTGTTTGCCTAAATTTTAATAGCATTTCCAATTATATATTTATTTTTTCTTCTTCTTCTTCAATTTGCCTTTGAAGTTGAAGGAAAAAAAATTAAATTGAATGGAAAAAAATATTAAAACTTATTGTTGTTTCTATAAAAAAAAACAATATTTTTATTTATTCTTTTTGATTTGTTGTTTTTTGTTTTCTTTTTGGATATCTAAATAAAAATTCTTTGGATTTGTTTCAATATATAAAAAAAATTAGTTGGTTTTTATGTCTTTTTGGTTATTGGTGTTTATAGCGCCATAAATAAATTAAAAATATATTTTATCAATTTTTGGTTTTATTAGCCCAACCAAAATAAGATGTTTGTTTTACAAAATATATTTTGTTTTCAGTAGATTTTTATTTAAGGCTCTCCAACCAAATAATTGCGCTTTAATGTTGTTGAGATTGTTATACATTAGTTTCAATTGCTTTCATTTTTTTTTTCATACGAAAATACATAATTTCATATGCCCAATGCTTGCCTTAAATTGAAACCAAAAGCACCTTTGTGTGTGTGTGAAACAACAACAACAACAAAAAGTCAAGCCGCCAACCAATTCATTCAACCCACTGAAGGAACGCCAACACCATTATCATCACAACAACACCAAAGCTGTCTTAACTCTGAGGTGTTTGACGGGGCCTAAACAGCTCCCCTTTTACCACACACAATCAGTGTGTTTGCACGTTTGTGTGTGTGTGCTCCCTCAATGGGCTCCATTGCGGTCTATGTATGAGTGAGATCATTGCTATGCGAGTTTTTGTGATTTAATTGTGAGACCGAGAGAGAGTGATTTAGCGAGAGAATCAAGCGATCTGAAGAATACCTTTTTTCTCTCTGCCTCTTGTTCTCTCTCCCAGCAGACCTCTACAATTTTCTTTTCCAACTTAAATTTATAAACAAATGTTTGTGTGTTTTTTTGTTTTATATCTTTGGGATTTCTTTTTTGAAAACCACGTCGATTTTTGTTGTGTTTAAAGTTTTACTTTTTTGTTTGGATAATTTTTTTTTGTTAGCTCTACAACTTATCTAACCCTGAAATCCGGGATATTATTGTGTATTATATTCTGATCCTGGGCCATCATGGGATAATGGCCAGAAGCGGGTAGCAGTGATGACGACTTAGAATGGACCTCAGTCTTCTTTGGCGCCACTCATCTAAAAAGAGAGAAAAAAATAAAAGAGAGAGGAAATTAGTAAATTTGTCGTTAAGTAATAGTTGTATAATGTAGAGAGATGGAAAAGAGAGAAGGACGAGAGAGAAAGAGTGGAAGTTCACTACGACATAAATTTTGTGATGAAAAGAGATGGGAAAGAGAGCTTGACGAGAGAATAGATGTATGCGAGATTTGAGATGCTTTTGTGAAGCAGAAAATTAAAATCTTAAAGAGAAACACAGAGACAGATATTTTTTCAATTTTGTTTCATTCAATGAAGTAAGGAATTCGGGAGAGAATTTGCAAGATAGTTTAATAGACAATTTTTGGCATATGGTAAAAATAACTTTTTTTCCTGTTTTCAGGAACAAAAATATAATTTTGAAAAGGTATTCAAAATAATTAACCCTTTAAGGTGCCATGGTAATATTGTTAACCCTCAAAACGTGCATGAAAAAATTTTGAAAAACAAAAATTATTTTGGTAATTTAAATTGTCACAATTTCAAAACTCATTTCACTTCCCCCGTTCAATTTCAAATTTGAAATTATAAAAAAAATATTGAAATAAATACACAACTTCAATACACTGAACGTGTCTCTTGGGGTAATCGTGACAAGAATAATGAGACACTTTATAATTGATTAGAAATTCTCCCTTCGTACCGCAACCCGCAATAGAAAGTAGCGAGAGAGAAAATAATAAAAAGAAATAAAACATAAAATCAAGTGATTACGATTTTTGGAACACTTACATACTTGACTGCTCTATTCCGGAAGGTTTCTTGTTCCATATCACGAATTTTGTGGGTTAGCATGTGTTGTTTGAGATTACCCTGGAAAGAGAAAGAAAAAAAGAAACAACAACAAAATTAGAAAAAAGTTTTTATAAGAAAAACAAATACATTTTTCTCTTAGAGAAAATGGAAGAAGTGGCTTAAGGATTTTTTTGTATGACACTTACCTTTGTTGTAAAACCACGATCGCAAATGGTACATTTGAATGGTCTCTCTTTTGTATGACTTCTATAGTGAATCTCCAAAGCCGAATGGCAGGGGAATGTTTTGAAACAAATGCCGCAGGTAGTGCTGCCTCTGACTCCTACAAAAAATAAATCGAATAAACAGAAAATTCCAAAATTAGTTAAAGCCCATAAAAATAACAAAAGCAAAGCCTAAGCCTAGTAAGCATGTGACAAAAAAAAAATAGAAGCATAATAAGCCATGCACCCCAATAGCATAAAAAATAAATTGCAAGCGTTTATGTGGAGAGGTTGGGGAGAGGTGGAACCAAAAGCTGGAAATTCTTTCCATTCTAGCCCATTGGGATTTTCATTTTTTTTTTTGCAAAACGACAAGCGAACGAACAAAAAATTGGAATAAAAAATTGTTTCACTCACAACTCACCCGATAGAGCTAAAGGATTAAATGGTGCCGCCGGCATAACAGACTGTGCTATCGTATTCATTGCTGTGCACATATTTTGCGTGGAAGCCGGTGGAAACAGCGGGAGATTTGGAAACATGCCAAATGGTGGTCGGGGTCCAACTAAAGGATTTGGTGGTGGTGGTGGCGGTGCCACTACCTGACCATGTGGCGATGCTGACGAACCGGAGGCTGTATGTGAACTACTGCCGCCCGGTGTGTTGGGCGATAAGGCTGATTGTTGTTGTTGCTGCTGCTGTTGTTGGAGGTGCTGTTGTTGTTGCTGCTGATGATGATGTTGCGCTTGCGCTTGTACCGCCACCTCACGACGCAATTGTTCCTGATGCATGGCAACAACGGCATTATGTTGCATTTGTTGATGATGTTGTGCTGCAGCCAAGGCAGCTTGTTGTTGCATCAAGTGCTGATGTTGCTGTTGCAAGTGATGATGTAAACTTGGTGGCAGACAATCAACCGGACTAGCGCCAGTGGGTGGTAGGCTAGTTGTTGGGCTAATTTGCGGCATTTTTGGTGATTTACTCAATGGAGATGGGGATCGTTTCATCGACGACAATGGTTGTGGCGATCGCACCGTACTTCCTGCACTGCTCGCAGGACCCGCTTTGGGTGTCAAATCCAATGCACCATGCGATGTTTCCGATGCAGATCTGGCCGGTGAACTGGAACGGGTAACATTCAATGGCTTATTCAAAGCCACTGGACTGTTGGGAGCTGAATTCACTGAATTTCCATTGGAGGTAGCCGACTGTGGCCTAGATCCGGCATTTACCATTCCGGTTGGATCAATCCTCAGCTTCTGCTCAAACAACAAAGCCTTAAAGTCATCTGTAGACTTGGGCCTATCACCCGACTCCATATCATTAGAATTTGACATATGCTCCGAGGACATATCATCATCATAATCCTCACCGCAATCCATTTGATCATCCATATCACCCTGTGACGATTCCGAACCCATGGTGCCATTGTGAGGACCACCCATTGGTGGCATACCTGGACCGCCGGGCATTCCAAAATGGAAGGCAGCAGCGGCGAAGGGATTCATAAAAGCTCCTGGCATCATGGTGGGTGGGGGATCTCTTATTTCGGCAGCTTGAATTTGCTCGGGAGTCAAATCGGTGGGTTCGCCGGTATGCAGGCGGATATGTTGCTGCAACACCAAGGCATTCGAGTATTTCTTGTGACACACGGGGCATTGATGGAAATTGCGCATGGGTGGTCGGATTTTATGCACAGCCATGTGGGTCTTCAGGTTACCCTTGGTGGTGAAGGCCCTACCGCAAATACGACACTTGAACGGCCTCTCACCCGTGTGGGTACGGTAGTGCATTTGCAAAGCTGATTTGCACGACAAAACACGATCACACACGACACACTGATTGGGATCGGTGATTTTCTTGTTCTTCATCAACTCCTTCAATTTCATGGTTTCCGATGAATTGGAAATCTCTATGAAATTCTCCCAGGAGTTGTCATTGCTGTGGGGCCGTGGCAACAAAGCCATGTCATAGGGTTTCATGGGATTGCAGAAGGGAGGACGTGGCAAATGGGCTGGCGAACGAATCGGCGAATGTCTGTCATCAGTCTTGGTGAAATTCATGGGGAAACGTTCAGCAAAGAAGTCCTCACGATGGTGCAACATCGAAGGGGGCAATTGTCCGGGTGTGGGCAAATGATCCAAACTGTGTTGAGATCCGGGCGAAGGTTGTGCATACATAACGGCAGCTGGTGGCTGCACGGGTTGCACCACAGGTGGCAAATGTTGTAGGCTAGGTTTGATTGCGACGTCTGGAGGTGATGGTGAGGCATTAGGTACTTGGGATCGGGCAACGGCTGGCGATTGAGAGGCAGTTAGCCGTTGTTCTTCGCGTTCTTCATCTTCATGTTCGGGTTTTTCTTCTTTGATTTTGATGGCATCCGTTGGTGTTGGTGACATTGTTTTGGCCGGTGATTCCGGTCGGGGTGATTCCACCATGGAACGATTTTCTTTGGCCGACAAATCTCCGTCTTCTTCTCCTTCGATTTCTTCAGGTAATTCCGATTTAATGTGTGTAGTGGTGGTGGTGGGCGGTTCAGGTGAATTGGGTTGGGATGTTTTACTCAAATCTGTGGGAGCATCTTGTTGAGATTTATTCAGCACAGCCTGGGCAGCCTGTTGGGCTTGCGCAGCTGCTTCTCCCAAATTGCTGGCCACTTGGGGGAAGAATGGATTGGGGAAATTACCCGTAGAGCTTTGTAGAGTTTTCAGTAAATCCAATGGTGGCCGATATAGACCCGACAGGGCGGGGAAGGGGTTTGAAGGGCTGGGGAAATTCAAAGCAGGCATTTGTGGAGTGGTAGCAGAGGCGGTGGCGGCCACAGGAGCTGTAGGCATTTGTTGTGGCATAGCTGAGGGGGAGTGGGAAGGTGAACTTTCTGGTGACATCTGATCCAACAAGGGAGGATGGAATTTATCCAAATGTTCGGGAATGGGTGTGGCATTCATCGGCACATGAGGGAACTTGTGGGCATGACGCTGAAAGTGAACCTTTAAATTGCCTTTGGTGGTGAAACGGCTACCGCAAACATTGCACTTGAAGGGCCTTTCGCCGGTGTGAGATCTAATGTGTATCTGTAGGGCCGAATCCGAACCAAATACCTTGCCACAATAACGGCATCTATGCTTGAAGAATGGCTCATTGCCGGCCTTGCCATTGTTCTCCTTGAAAGCAAATTCATCGGCCATGTTATTGGCCAAGATACCCTGAGATGCTGAGTCCAATACTTCTTGGGCTCGTTTTTGTAATAAATCCAAAGAATTTGGTTCTGGCATATCATCATGATGGGTTATTATGGAGGAGGCAAGATCGGAACCGAAGGGGAGAGGGCGATTTTCCATTTCTTTCAGTTTGTCCAAGGCATAGTCGGATGATTTGTTGTTCGCCGAGGACTCAACGCTCATGCGGCGTTGGGCTTCGGGTTCCTCTTCATTGTCGCGTTTACGTTTCAGCGATTCTAGGGGAACACCAGCATTGATTAAATGCTGGCGGGCCTTATCCTCTGCCATGCGGGCCTCAGCCTTTTGTCTCAACTCCATTTGGGCAATACGCTCCTCTTCTTCGTAAGTGTCTTCTTCACCATTTTCTCCCTCTTCTTCTTCCTCCTCCTCTTCGTTTTGATTTTTCGTCTGGTTCATGGCCAATTGTGATTGCAACTGTTGGATGAGTTGAATTTGGAACAATTGTTGTTGTTGCAAATTGAAAAGGGTCTGTTGCAGGAAGGCTAACTGTTTCATAGCGGCCTCATTATCCTGACCCGAAGCGCTGTTGGCAATGGTTTTGGCTGCCGCTTGAGCTATGGCCAATTGCATATTTTTAATAGCCTCAATGTTAACGGGAGCGGTGGGAAATTGACTATTGGCCAGCAGTTGGGAACCACTGGGCAGTGAGGGGGTGGTGGAAACACTATCCATTTCCGATTCGACAGTTTTGGATTTGGATTCGGGTGTTTCTTCAAATTCCATAGATTTGGAGAGATCTTGGGTGGTGGGTTGTTGGGCGGAAGAATCTTCCATTTCCTCATCATGCTCTTGATCGAGTGTGGTTTTGGTTAGACACATTTTGGAGGAATCTTGAGAGTCGGGTTGTTCTGGCTGTTGTTGTTGTTGTTCCTGTTCTTCGTTATTTGATTCTGGTGCTTCTGTGGTTTCTTGGGCCTTATTTATTGGCTCTTGAGATTCATTTAGGTCTGGTGGTGTGGGTGATGGAAATTCTTGTTCCTTGGGATATGTTTTATGTGGTGTTGTGGGTGTTTCTTGTTCTTCTTCGCTTTGTTGTTGCTCTTGTTTGTTGGTGGCAGGTGAGGATGGTGTTGCAATATCCGAATTCTCATTATTGCTGGGACTTACTGCTCTATCACAGGAATGACTGTTCTCATCATTGGCTGTGGCAGCAGCCAAGGGTGAACAGGAACCATTCTGTTCATGATCGCTGGGTGAATCTGCAAAAAGAGAGAGAGAGAGGAAGGGGGTTATTTAGAGTAATTTTTAATAAAAATAATAATAAATAAAGGAATATCCTATGTTGTAATTTTTTAATAAACTTGTTTTTATTTTTTCTGGGATTTTTTTAATTTTTTGTTGGGAGTTTTGCCCCCAAAGTGTTCTGTATTTTGTTTCTAAGCCATTTTTACACCTGTATCAATTGTTTTGGCATTTGTGGCGTAAAGCAAGTGTTTTAACATTCCTAAAACAAGCAACCTGCTGCTGAAAACCAAACAGCTAACCACCAAACCAACCAGCCAGCCAGCCATCCATGCAGCAGCCATCCAACCAGCCATCCAGATAGCTAGCTAGCCTGCTAACCGGCAACCTGCTTTCTTCATCTTTGGCTTGCCATGCTTTTGTGCCTCCTGTAATCTTATAAAAACAATCTACTACTCTCTCGCCTAGTTTTTTCATGCTTCTTCTTCTTCTCGTTTGCTTTGGTGGCAAACTGGCTGACTGGTTAGCTGGATGGCAGGCAGGCTGGCTGACTGCTGCTTCTATTTCTATGGTCTCTTCTCTTGTTGCTGCTGCTGCTGCTAGTCAATATGACTTAATCGCGAGCATGTCGTTTTGTGGCGGCTCTGTTTTCAATTTGGCTTCGCCTAGTTTTTTTTCTCCTTCATCTATATTTGCCGGGCGATATGCAACACCAAACTCTTCCGTGCCACCAGGCCATATGTGTTTGCCACCATGTGTTGTATATCTTGCATAGACATTGTTGTCATCATCATCAACAACAACAACGTGCTACTCAGCTGCTGTGGCAGTTGTCCTCCCAGCCAGCTTGGTTACAATTGTTGTTGTTGGTTTTTTTATATATAAAAAATTTTGGTATTGTCGCTTAATGCAACAATTAGTTAACTTTTTAGTTTCGGCTAGTTGATCGGATTTGCGAAGTTAATCAACACCAAAAACAAACAAACAAATGAAAACAGTGGTAAAAGAGATCAAAGGAAATTAAGGAGAATAAGAAAAAAAGTGGGAAATGGACACTGAGTAATTTTTAAAGATCAGATGAATTATTTAAGAGTTACATCCTCAGATTTTTATTAAAAGCTATTTTTAGGTCTGCAATGAATATTCAAAATCCTCAGATTTTTATTAAACCTTACTTCTTGGTCACCGATTTTTTTCTAACTGGAATTTCTTTCCTAATTTAAGTTTGGAAATACGTCTTCATAAAAAAACTAAATACATTTTTTTTTTTAAGTTTGACATTGAAACTATTCCCCCCTCAAATAGCAATACGTTCAATGCCCTCTCTCCTTCTTTTTTCCCCAATATTTAGTTGTATGTAAATATCGGTATTTTATAAATTTTTATAAAATATTCTTATTTTACAAACTTTGTAATTACATTGTCTTCAGAAGAGAACAAAAAACGTTTTTATTTTATTTTGTTATTAAATTATTCATAAGCCATAACCTTTAAAGTTCAATACACATTATAATGAAATAATAAAACAGACAGAATAAACTAGTAATTGATATTCAGCAATTACAAAAAAATTGAAATACTGTATTGAATTTTATGCGGAAGGAAAACGATATTTTTTTTGTATTTTGGGTTCTGAAAATGAATATTCAGAAATGAAACAGAAACAAGAGTAACATTGTTGTATGGCAAATAATAAAAATAAATTTTATAAAATGTAGCCATGGAGGGGAATATATAATTAAAAAATTGGAAATGGAAAATTTTTTGGAAATAAAATTTGGGAAAAAAGAAATTATGAAAAAAATGGATTTTTTTTCAAAAATAAAAAATCCAAAAAATTTCAAAATAAAAATATTAAAAGAAAGAATAACGATTTAAATTTATTCGTTAATTTTTATACAATATATAAGAAATATTGGTTCATTTTGAAAATCCAAGATTATTTAGGAAAAAAATTTTTTGAATAGAATAATTTTTATTTTTTGTTTAAAATTGTTAAAAAAAAAAAAATTATTTTTTTAAAAACAAATTGTATTTATTCCAAATTTTCATATTTGTTTGCATTTTAATTTTTATTATTTATCATAAAAATATACATTCTGAATTTTTTTATTAAATTTTTTTTAATTAACATTTCCCGAATTTTTTTTCGCCAATATTATTATTAATTTAATTTAAAAAATTTGTTTGTTTTTTTTCTTTATCTTGATTTTTTTCTGTGGGAGAAAAATAAATATTTCATCTCGGAATGAAACAAAATATTAACCGGTTGTTTATTTATGATGACATTTATTTTCTTCTTCGTCATGTTTTCGGTAACAAAAACATATAATAATTTAAATATAATTTTTTGCTTAAGCAAATATTGATCTTTAATGTTTTAATTTATAATATTGGCGGCGTTTCTTTATTGTGTGAACGATGTGATGCTGATAAGTTTGAATTTTTTTTTTCGGTATGGAATCAAAAAATATTGATATACAACCAACATTTTTTTTTTTTTAACTCGAAAGTGTCAATATAATGATGATTGAAATATGATAATAACAATAACAACAATTTGTTAAAAAAAACAAAATTTTGAAAACGGTTTTAAATCAAGAACATGTATAGGGTTGTATGGATATTTTAAGTAATAAAATAAAATACAAATAATGTGGACTGTTTTTTTTCAATTTATTTTTAATAGGGATTTTAAAATAGTTTTCTCTTTTTTATTAAAACCTAATATGCTCTAATTTTTAATTAAAATGCTTCTTCAAAAAAATGTCCCCCTATTAATTATTAATTTAATTTTTGTTTCCAAAAAATTAATTTATTTTTTACGATTTTTTTTTAATAATCATTAGCCAAAATAGCCATGACAACAACAGCAACAATAAGTCATTTAGCATATTAGCATATTTTTTTTTTTTAATGACAAAATAAAAAATAATAAATTTTGCACACATATATGGGAAGGTTTTATGGTTCAAGTTGATGCGGAAGGTTTAAAAAAATATCACATAAAAAACTAACAGGAAATATAATTTGTTTTTTAAATAAAATACTAAAAAAATAGAAAACAGAAGAATTTTGAATTAAACCAGAAAAAATAGTAAAACAAAAATGAATTAAAAACTTGTAAATTGTGTTGAATGAAATGACAAAAAATAGTAGAATAAAAAATCGAAAGAATTCATCCGAAGTTTTTCACCTGACCCATTAGGTTGTCGGTATTCGAAAACCAGTTTCTTCTTGTTTTCCATAATTTTCAATTCAATACTCTATAATTTACGTCATTAGGTATGCCACCCAAACCAAAGAAACCATCTCCACAACGGAAGCTCTTTTGATTTCCAATTAAATATTCCAAAAAAAAATATATATATATGTATGAAAAATTTCCTCTTAACTGTGACAAACAACAACAACAATGTTTTGTGAACAAATTAAAATATATATTTCATAAATATAGTTTGTTCCAAATAAAACTAAAAAAATTATTGAATTTTTTTGTAAGACAAACAACAACAAAAAATCATCTCATTAAATAAATTTGTGACTAACCATCATCCGACCGACCTCCCGCCAGTGTCTCGTGCTTCGATTGTTATTAAGTTTATAAAGTTTATAAATCATGTTTTCAAAAACCAAAAATTGAAATAAACATATAGATTCGAATATATACAGTGGGCTCGCAATAATACGAAATTAAAAGAAAAATAATATTTAAATTTCAAAAAATACTTTTTTAATTGTAAACAATATTTTTTAAATTATAAAAAAATATAGATTCGAATATATTTTTTTAATTATAAAAATTCAAAAAAATTTTTAAATTATAAAAAATAATTTTTTAATTATAAAAATTAATTTTAAAAATTAATTTTAAAAAAAAAAATTAATTTTTAAATTATAAAAAATTAATTTTTTTTTTTAATTTTTAGATTATAAAAAATAATTTTTAAAAGAAGGGGATTATCATTGACCAGTATTTCTTTATAAAGAATTTTTTTTTTAATTTTTCAGTTACAATTTATCGAGTTCCTACTGTAGAAATAAATAAATTCATATTTATAAATTTATAAATGTATATTAATTTTTCTGTGTGCTTGTATTTTTTGTTTTGTATTCAACAACCACATTTTGACAAATGAGTTCAGTTTTAATTTCAGTTGATTTGTATAACCAAACACACACACACTCACAGACATAATTTGGGAGATAAATTGAAATGGGTATTTTAGGTTTGTTGTGATATTTGTAACATCTTAAAGAGATAGTTTATAGAAATTTAAATACTTTTTCTAGATCAATTTCAAATGCAAGACATTTTCTCTAATTTTTTTATTTTCAAAATCAGGAAATTTAATCAATTCATAAAGTATTATTTATTTTTTTTTTTTTTTTTTGAAACTTGATTTCATTCTCCCAATATGCCATTAATAATAATTTCATAGACAATCAATAAATATTTGAATATTATAATTTTTAATGAGGGCAGGCAAACAAAAAAAAATGGTTATACGATAATAAGCAAAATAGTATAAGACAGAAAATTAAATGTTGGAGACAAAAAAAATATGTTTTAAATCATTTTTAGCCAAAGTGATTTAGAATTCATTGACTAAAAAGCAAACTAGTATAAGTTACAAAGGTCGTAAAATCAGTATTGGAAGGCAATGGATTTGTTTCTGAATCCCCTTTCAAAAATCGTGTCAAGCTTTTAACAAAAATAAATCGTGAAAAATATTTTGTTTCATATTTTTTTCTTCGAATTTTTTGTTTAAAAATAGTGTTTTTTTCTACTTAACAAATATTAGTCACTTTATAAAATGCGATAAATATGTTAATAAATATGATAAGCGGCATTATTACTTTTTAAATATTCATAATGGTGATGGTGTATTAAACCCAACACAATAGCCGGGAGTGAGTGGGAGCCCAAGGCGACCCCACACAAAAAAAAAATATTTCTGAGATGTTATCTAAATTAAATGGAAATTAATAAAAATAAAAAACAAATATTTGTTTTATAAAAATTACATCAAACAAAACTACAATTTTGAAAGAAATTGAAAAATTGTTTTGAATCTTAAAAGGCTGTAAACAATATTTCCAATAAAATCAATTAAAATAACATTAATTATATTTTATTGTAATGTTGTAAACCCTTTGCCTTCAAAATGGTTAACAAAAATGAACTCATAAATTAAATTGAACCGATACTAAATAATTTTTTATAAATCATTTTCAAAAGTAACTATTTTCCCCTATTGCCTTGTATAAATTTAAATTTAAACATTTCCATCTTTTTAAAAAAAATAATGATTAGTTTTTTTATATTTATTTCTATACCAGTTTTTATATATTGAACTATGTTTTTTATTTTTTTATGTTTTATGCGTGTGTTTGTATTTATGATTTTTATAAGGTAATCAAGTCGTATATAAAAAGAAACCGAAAAAATATGGTTTATGACTTAAATCAAAAAGGCAGCAGCAACAACAACAACAAACAGAAAACTATTTTAAAACTATTGGCCAAATCAATAAATTAATTTTGAAATGAATTTGTTGTTTATATTTAATTAGTAATTAAGTTATTGTTGTTGTTTGTGAAAACTGGTTTGAAATCTTGATTATTATTATTAGTGATGGGCCATTTGCCATTAATATTTTTTTTCTTAGATGACGAACTCACTAATCATATTCAATACCAAAATAAATTTATTGTATTGAAATTGTTTCAAAAGGAAAAAAATTAATTGGATTTTTTGATAGCAAAAATCGTGGAGCTACTATTGCGATATTAGGGCCTATTGTTAAATAAAGAAAATAAATATAAACAAAGATTTGTAATAAAAATTAAGAAAGCCTATTTCGCTTTAGGCTTTAACAAAATTTCTCTAATTCTTTTTTAAACTATTTCCTTAATTGTTTGATTTTCAAAAGGTCTCCATTTTTATTAGAGGCTTTTGTCACAATTTAAAGACTTTCAATATAGATTCTTGCCAAAAATATTTCATTTTCGAAATATTTTAAACCTCTTCCACTAAAATATATATTTCCCGAAATAAGATTTTTTTTCAGCTATAAGCAAATTTAAATGCCCAAATGGCTTTTGTTTTCACAATAACCGACATTTTAATAACTACCTAATTTTTCAATTTTGTTTAAAAATTATGTTTTAATTAAAAAAAAAAAAAATAATTTTTGGTATAAAATTATTTTTTATTTTTAATTGCAAAGAAAAAATGTTCGACTTACCTTTCTCGGCACTCTTGGCACGATCTTTTAATTGTTTAACAATTCCATATTTAACCGTACCAAATTGTATCATTTTATTAATGGTTTCTTGATGGCTTTCTTTAAAATCACTTCTCATTTCACACAAAACCGTTGAGAAAATATTTTTCATTTAGAATAAGTTGTGGAATAAAAACAAACCAAAAACCAACTACAGGTTTCGTATTCCACAATTAACAAAATTCTATTTCGATTTCAATTTCAATTACGAAAAAAGAACACACGAAATTTGTTAACGAATTCGGGTTTTCTTACACAAATTTCAAGTTAAGTTTATTTTTTGTTTTATATTAAAGTCCAAACTTGCATATTTTGTGGAATTTATATTTATTTCTTTAGTAGATTTTTTTAATAAAAAAAAAAATATTTTTTATTTATTTTTATGAAACCATAAAACTGATTTTTTGCACTTAAGAATTAAATTCTTATTTTGTTGTTTTTTATATTAATAACATATTTATTTATTTTTAAAAATAATATCCTTTTGTATGTAGCTGTAGTTGTTGTTCTTCCTCAATTGCCTTGTCCACATTAAATTATTAAAACGTTTTGTAGTTATATATAGTGTTGTTTATTCTTTGATTGCTGGACTGTGATTGGTTTGTTGATTCTGATTATTTATGCATTATTAGAAATTTTCCGTTTGTGTTTCATAATTCCAATTTTGCCATTTGTATATAAGAATCTAACTCAATGTTCTTTCTTTGTTTCTTTCACTCATACTCTCATTTGTTTTCTTCTTTTTTTTTATTTTTTGTCTCTCTTGTTATGTACCGGCGGCTTTTTGTTTTAATTTTTTTATAAATTCTTAAATTATTTTATTTAAAATTTTTTCTTGTAATTTATTTTTAATTGATTGTGCTAAACATTTCACTTATATTTGTTATTTTTTTAATTTATATTTCTTGTTTTTATTATAAGTTTCGTCTTTTTTTATTCTGTGTGATATTACGTTCTTTCGACACTACGTTATTATTTTGCTGTGTATTTACTTTTGTTGCTGTTGTGAAAATATCTCTTATGTGTGTTTTTTGTTCACGTCTCTTTTGCTTGTGTGATACGTTCAGCACGCGCGTCAAACTTACACTGACTTCACAAATAATAACAGCCCAACCAAAAAGTCACTCAAACAATTCGTAATATTTTTGTGTTGCCTGTGCTACTAGCTGGCAGCACAATACAAAACAGCACAGACCACCAGCGCCACCACCTTAAATGCGTACTCATACTCAGCACTCACTCATACATAGACACACACCATCAGCCACCAGCCAGCAAGCTAGCTAGCAGCAAAAAAACATGTTATCATTTCAAATATGAAACATATATCAACATTAATTTTTATGTGCCTTCTCTATGAAAACTCAAAACATCATAATTTTATTAATATTTTCTATTGCCATCTCTTTCTGGCACACAGGCTGTTAGGCAATGTGTGCAACATAGGCTCTCTTTGTCTCTCTAACTGCCTTAAGTTTAACTGTTAACTAGACTCACACCCTTTTTTCCTGTGTGAATGTATGAATCGAAGAGGCACAACAAAATCTCTCTCTCTTGTATACGCTCTCTCATGTTATTTAGTGCTCGTTACCATTCTCTGTTTTGTATGCCGTTATGGGCACTCTCTACATTTACTGTGTTGTTTATATGGGAAGAGTATGAGAGAGAGAGTGGATTTATTAATGATTTATCAATGGGGGAAACAAAATGCATGCTCTTCTTGAAGGGGTTTGTTGTTGGATAGTTGGGGAAAATGTAATTATTTATTTTTTATTAATATTGAAAAATTAAAATTACTAGATAAATAAAAATTATTAAATAAATCAAATCCATCGTTATCTTTATGAATATTACCCCTTTGGGCCTTATTTTACCAACCATGTGTGGGTGGGCATGTGTATAATTTTGTTTTGCTGTGTGTTTATTTATTACTCTCATGTACGCATACACTCTCTCCTCGCTGCTGGTAAACCAAGGAAGCAACTGGTTTTATTTCTCTTTTACTCTTTTGGAATAAAATGCCAGCCATATTAAGTCGCGCCTTCTCTGTCTTTCATATTTAATAATTTAAGGTTTTTTTATTTACATTATTCTTTGTGTTGTTGTTGTTTTTGGCATTGTTGTATGTCTTGCTTGTCATAACCGAACAGCACCAATGTAGAAGACAGCAGCAGCACGTCAACGGCAACAATAATAATAAAAAAAGACGAACAACAAAAACAACAGTGTCGTTGTGTATATGACTGTAACTGCAATACAATAACAGCCAACCCCCTTTAATTTGGGTTTTTGTTGGTGTTGTTGTTGTATTTCTTCAACGTCTTTTGCTGCTGCTTGTGCTTCTTCTTTAGCCGCGCATTAATATTTGATAAGGCGACGGCAACATGGTTGGTTGTGCTGTGTTGACTCTTCCCTGTATAGTTATTGGTGGTGTTGTTGTTATATTTTCATCATATTCTTTATTATGACTTGTATTTATCATAATGTTGTCGTTGTTGTGTTTTTTTGTGGTGTGGGGAATTTTTGTGGTTGTTGTTTTTGTTGTTATACTGTGTGTTTGTTTCTTTCTTAAAGCCAAAGGTAACCTCCCACTTTCTTAAATGATTTGTCGTTGCCATTATTTCTTACCGTTGTTGCTTTTTTATTTATTATTTTCTTTTTTAAAGACAAGAGCGTAACTTTGTGGTTGCTTTCTTTTTTGGAGGAGATAATAAAGAAGAGTTATTCGTTTTTTGGGAAAATATTGTTTCTTTTAAATTTCTTTCGTATTTTACAAAAAAAAAAAAAAAAAAAACCAAAAAAAAAAAATAAATAAAAACCTTAAATTAAAACTGATGAATAAATGCCTCTTCAATATAATTTAAGTAAAAATTTTAAATTGTTCTGAAGAAAAAAACAACTATTTTTTTAAATGCCTCCAAATTGATAAGTAAAGGAATGAATTATTTGAAAGGAATTTTTTGCCATAAATCGTATAAAAAATAAAATGTTTTATCAATAAATTCCTCTATAGAATTGGATGAAACAAAAATTTAAAATTATTTTAAAAATACGTGTTAAATACACCCTTAAAGTATATGGCTAAAAATCTTTAATGAAAAATTCTTGAGATTTTTATGTTTATAGCTTTTCTATAACTAGAAAAGTATTTTCAGAAAATATTTTAACAAAACCATGTTTATAGCTTTAAAATAATTTAAAAACAAAATCAGAAAACATAAAACATAAAACCAAATATCTTTAACGGAAAATTGTTTAAGTAGTCATGTTTATAGTTTTGATAATATTTATAAATAAAATCTTGAAGAAAATTGTCAATAATCTCCAAATTATGGTACAAATTTTGTCAAATTAAAAAAAGACATATATTTGTAATAAAGATAGCAAGAGGAATTTTAGATAGAAATGGAATTTGAGAATTTATTTAGAAAATTATTTAATAGAGTCCATGCACTAAAAATTATTAAAAAAAAAAAAAAACAGAAAAATCGTCTGTGTCCTTGCAAAAATAATTTTAAAAAAATATTCCAAATAATAAAAAACAAATAATTTTTTTATAATAATAATAATAATAATAATTTTTTTTACTATAATTTAATACATATTTCCTAATTTAATAAATTTTTCAAAATCTAAAAAAAATATTTTTTAAAGGTGTCGATAATTAAACTTCAGTGTAAAACAGTATTTGTGAATAAAGAATAACGAAATATTTCAATAATTTTTTTATAATTTTAATTATAATTAAAAAAATCTTAAATGTGATCCAATAAATCTAATATATTGTTTAAAACCGATGAAATATTTTTTTAAAAAGGGTATATTCAGTAACAGTGAGATATATTAAAAATTAATATATGAAAAATTAATATATATATATATATATATATATTAAATGCATATGAGATATATATATATATATAACTTATACACAATATACATTTTAGAAATAGACCGAAAATTAATTTTGAGTCAGAGAGGAATTTGAGTTTTCTCTTAAAAATATTTTAAGATGATCCAAGCACTAAGTGTCCTTAAATAATCACCGAACAATTTTTATTAATAATAAGCAATGTATACAAAAAATACATATTTCAAAGTTAATAAACATTTTTTTAAATCCGAGATATTCTATTAAAAATTCAATTTATTCATTTCAAAAATATTCCTTAAAAACATATTTCTGAATATTTTTATAACCGAAAATTAATTTTGAGTTAGAGAGGGAATTTGAGCTTTACTCCTAAAAACTATTTTAATAAAATTCAGGCACTAAGTGTCCTTAAATAATCACCGAACAATTTTTATAATTAATAATAAGCAATGGTTACAAAAAATACATATTTCTAAATTAATAAATATTCTTTAAAAATCCAACATATTCTATTAAGAATTCTATTTATTCATTTCAGAAATATTCCTTAAAAACACATTTTTGAATATTTTTATAACATTATTTTTTAATTTAATATTAATTTTATAATATTATTAATTTAATTTTTATAATATTATTAAAAAGTCGACGAACTCAAAATCGAAAATAAAAAAACTGCCAAACAATATATTCTAATATATGATAATAATATTCAAATTTCTGTTTTCTATTGTAAATAAAGAAGTATTTTAATTTGTATCGGAATCAAACCTGGAAATCCCTCTAATTTTTAAAATATTGATTCGATTGGCCTTCCAATAAATATAGACCCTTGGTGTGTTCAAACTCTTTTCTGTTAAAACTTCAGTGTATATTTAGTGTAACTTTCTAAAGAAAAAATTTAATCAAATCTATTTTTGTAGCATTGCGATTTTTACTAGTAACCGGAATTATAAGTTAGATACAAAAATGTAATTCCTTCTAGGTCATTCAACTTTATTAAATATAAATGTGTCCCTCCAAATGTCCTTACATTCAGCATTATGTCATTTACATTACAATACACCTTTTCTACTACTTTTCAACGTTGACAAAAAAAGCTACCCTTTTAGTTTTCAATTTAAATTTTCAACACCCGCATCCTTTTTACCGAAAATTGTGTCCTTTAAACACACACACAACCCTTTAATTGTTACTTTAAAATGAAAAACCCCCCCACAATCTCAATAACCAAAAGTATTTCATCTTCATTCTAAATAAACAGCAACAATTGTTTTTGTTTTGGAAACAAATTTTCAAACACTTTAATCAATTTGATATAAATTGTATTTTCGGTTTTCTTGACAATTGGCCTTTTTATTAGTACTCCATCGAAGATCTTTCCTTTTTAAATTTGCACTTCTTAAAGTTAGTTTGTTGTTGTTGTTGTATTACATTACTTTAAACGTAAATTGGTTAACAGTTAAAAAGGCCTTTAGTTTTGTCTTGTTTGCTATGAAGAAGAAATTAAATGCTTTAGAAATGGCCCATTTAAATATAACAACAACAACAGCAACTACAACAACATTGTTTGGTTGGCAGTACATACGATATATATGTACTAGACACATGTAGTTTGGATGTTTGTTTATACATATATATATGTATATGCTGGAATATATATGTTTGTATGTATGTATACATACAAAGAAAGTAAACACTTTTCATGTAGACAAACAGATACTCACATAGATACAAACAAGGCAACAAGTGGCCAAAAACTCTTTAAGATTTGTGCATTTTATAGGGACATTTCCATAGAATCGGAAGGATGTTTCTGGGAGGAATATTCTAAAGAGACACATTTGTTTTGCTTTGGCAGTATTTAAAGTGAACAATTTTGTTGAAGAATTTTTAATGTTTCTTAGGAATTATTTCGAAGAAAATTTAATGAATTTCAATTTTTTTTAAATGAAATGAATAAATGTGGTTTATTTTTAAATAAAAGAAATAACAAATATTAAATGAATTTGAAAAGATAGTCAAATATGTTTAAATAAATAAAACTCTAAAAGAAATATAAAAGTTGAACAGTAATATCGAGTTATTAGAGCTATTGCAAGGGACAAATATTCGAGTGGGAAGAAAGATTTGATTGCAGACATATCATCTCAAAAATAAAATACAATAGCCACAAATTGAGATAAACGACCTTTAGGGTAACCAGCAAAAAAATCTTTGCGCCTTAACTCAAAAACTTCACCTATGGCGAATTTGTTCTTCTGGGCTTTCATCAAAATCTTTCAAGTCTCATGTGTATATTAAAATTAATTTGAGGATTTCAAGAGAAAAAAAAATTTGGCAGAATATGTTTAAAATTGGTTAATGTTATCATATTCCTCCTATATTAATATCATACTCGTATCGGATATTATTCATGGTCCTAGGCTCATTTTCCTACATTGGTCTCCTTAATTTGGTACTTCATTTTCTTAAAAGCTAAAACACATCCGAGTGGCCAATATATAAATTTAAGTACATGTTATATACATATCCAAATAATGGTACACACAGATTTTCAAAATGTTAATTGGAGATTATAATATACCCTGGCGAATTTATCAATGTTAGTTTCTTGTTATACCCTCCACCATAGTATGGAGGGTATATTAATTTTGTCATTCCGTTTGTAACTCATCGAAATATTCATTTCCGACCCTATAAAGTATATATATATTCTTGATCAGGGTAAAATTCTAAGACAATCTAGCCATTTCCGTCCGTCTGTACCTCCATCCGTCCGTCTGTTGTAATCACGCTATCTTCTGAAGGAATTGAGATAGGGTGCTGAAATTTTGCATAGGGTTGTCTTTTGTCTGCAGCCAGGTCAAGTTCGAAGATGGGATATATCGATCCACGTTTAGACATAGCTCCCATATATCAGTACCCCCCAATTTTCGGTATTTTGGGATTCTTGGGCGCGTTTTTCAACCGAATACGCTGAAATTTGGTGCATTGGGTTCTTATTGGGTACTAAATGTATCCACAAAAAATTATAAATATAGGTCCACTATATAAATATAGGTCCATATAACGATACCTCCTAATTTTCAGTATTTTGGGGGTTTTGATCGTATTTATCCACCGAATTGGCTGTAATTTAGTATTTTGAGTTCTTAATAGGTCCCAAATCTCTCCACATAAAATTATGAATATAGGTGCATTTTTTCGGATAACTCCCATATAAGGGTACCCCCCAATTTTCGGTATTTTGGGGTTCTTGTGCGCGTTTTTCAACCGAATTTGCTAATATTATTAATTATTCGCCCCCTTTTTGGGGTAGTCCCCATATAAACCCCTTTTTAATATTAAAATAGTTATCTGATTTGTTCCGCGTTTTGAGTTTGTATTTTGTAATCATTTCACCTGCAGAGGATACAGAGATAAAAAATTAGAACGTAAGGTTCGATAATGAACTATAGCCGCATTTAGACCTAGGCCCTGATTGGAGGTTCCAGAAGAAGTGTACCAATATTCCCCATCTTCGAATTTGAACTAAGTTTGGAAGAAATAATAAGATGGGCAAAGTTCGGATGAAATTTAAATGTTCTGAAATGTTCTGTTTGGTCCAAAAAAACATGGAATCTAGAACCAATATTTCGATAAGGTACTTTTTCACCGTGTTAAAGTGTATACACCCTCATTAGCCAGAAGGCTGAGGGTATAATTATCCTTTAAAAATTTCTAAAATTTGTATTATAGTTCACATAATCCGTTTTTAGAAATGTCAGTATAGGTCCCCTTTTTGGTATGTTCCCTATATTTTAATTTCTAGTAGCTGTCAATATATATATTGTTCGGCCCGGCCCGGCCGAACTTACCGCTTTTTCACTTGTTTTTATCTAAATTTGGCTTAGACTATTTTACATAATTGTTGTTTTCATTATTAATATTTTATTTTTATTTAATTACCAAATTTTAATTTTATTTACAATTTTTGATTATTATTTTAATTTAATTTATTGACTCTTATCAGTATTCAAAGGTTAAGGATTTTCCACATTCGAATAATTATTGAACGTGTGAATTTATAAGAACCATTAAGACTATTCCAATGCAAATGTTTGATTTTTTTAAATCTTTGTATTAATTTGTATAAATCTCTTAACATTATTGATGGCCTATTAAACATACATTAGTTCAAAAATTATATTTTAATGCCTATCACTTTTATTGTTTGTTTCAAAAAACAACGTTGTAAATAAAAATTCAGTATACCTCGCCAAATAAAATTTAAGTTATTTTGAAAGTTTTCTGACACGTGTTAAAAATATAAAAATTCCATAATAATATCATTTATTTCAAATCAACCCATACAATAGAGTATAAATAAACTTTTTTCAAATCATTAAAATTCAACACGGTTTCATTACAATAACATTAGAAATATAATCAAATTGAAAAAAACATAAATTATTATTGGATTTTTTCCAAAAACATTTTCGAAAGAAAAAAAAGTAGCAAACAAACAAACTTTATGAGGTCATTTCTAAAAATTTAATAAATTTTTTGAAAGGAATTCTTCTTGGCAAAAATATGCTTTAAAAGACAAAACTAAAAATGTTTTTTATTTTTTGTTGGAATCAATTTGCATTTTAATTTCAAGTAAAAATAAATTCACAACTAAAATATTTTTTGTTTCGGTTTCTTTGTGTAAATTGAAATAAAAAAATCAATGAATTTTGATGTGCCTTTTCTAACCTTTCCGTTATAGCTTTTATTTAACCTTTGCTCTCCCTCGGTATTAACAACACCGTTGAGTTATTTCCCTTTTCTTGTTGTTGCTGAGAAATTGATTTGTATTTCTAACCAACCATGACTTTCAAATACCACCAAGCCAACCAATAAAAAATAACCTCAAATATTTATAAATTCTCATAATAAAATTGTGGCAGACGACGAATAAAAAAAGAAAAGGTGCCAGACCTTTGGCAGCAGGGCAGAGAAAGAAATACATATCATAAAAAATAAGAAGAAAAAAATGGAATAATAACTCCACCTTCAAAAGAAAGAAAAACGCTGGAATGATAAAAAAAGTTCAAAATAAATAAGAAATGAGTGAAACACAATCCACCTTTGGGTGTCATATAACACCTTTTGCAAAGCTAAAGAAAAGGTGAGGGAGAGCATATTAACCAAAGAATCGCAAAGCAGTCATATTAAAGAAGATGTAGAAAGGAAAGAAAAGCAAAAGCACAGGCATTCGGTGGTATATAACATCATAAATTCTATGCTCCATAAATGTGGAGGGGTATATATACATGCATATGCTCACTGACACCCACTCCCACTGCTAACCTGTAGAAAAAATACTCAAGTTTTTATGTGAGCAGCAAAAAATACATTGGCAGAAAAAAATATGTATTTATAGTTCTTGTGGGTTATACTACGGAGCTGCAGAAGTTCAATAATAAAGTTTAAGATCCCTTATGATATATAAAACCATCACCCACCACCATCTTCAGACTTATGAGCCACCAAAGAAACGAAGAGAAATGTATAAAAAATATATATAATGAAATAAAACACCCTAAAGAATGAATGAATGACGAACAAGTACAAAAAAACGACTGTTAGCCACGCCAACAATGACGTTAACGTTGAAGACGTTAACTTTGAGATAGCAGCAGCAGCATAAATATGAAATATAAACTCATATATTGAGGTGATTCTCGGCAGCAACAACAACAACAAAATCAACAAAGGAAAATGCCACCTTTTGCGCACCAGTAAGAAACGGCCAACAACAGTTTTCCCACCCATGTATCCCAAAACTGCAGAGATGGCATTATGAGGCCAACAAACCAGCAATGACTTCATATCCCACTGGCAGCTGTTGTTGTTGTTATTATTGTATATACATAATTCATAATGAATTCTTTTGCCGAGTGAGAGAGAGCGGAATAGGGCGGAGGATTGTTATCTCTATGTTTTAATAAACACTCATATTGCCTCAATATAAAATAATAATCATATCCACACCACATTCATATTTTTCGTAATGTGAACAACCACCATTGATTGGGCAGAGTGTAAGAGCAAAAGCAAATGTCTGTCCATTCATTCATTCGTACGTTAAAGCAAACATACACACACACGTATGTGTGTATGTGTACATGGCAATAAACCGTTTTTATTAGACTTGCTGACAGTAACAACACAATACTCCTCCCCACTTCAATGAATTGTTGTTGTGTGTTTCATTTTTTTTTCCATACAGATAACATAATAAAATAATAACACAACACCAACAACGGTAAACTAAAAAAAAACACGACACACAAGCAACCAAACACACACTCTGCATGCGCTACTCTGCTACTACTCAGTTATGAGATTTGTTTTTCCCACTCTTCTCCATTGTTTATAATTCGACCAACCAACCACCACCAACAGCAAACCAACACACACACACACACCGCTACAAAACAAAAATTATGAATATTTGTTGTTGTCGCGCACTCATCAAAACAAACAGAAAATATGACAGGCTGACAACGAACGACGACGATGATATGGCTGCTGGCTGGCAGCTTCACGAATGTTGTTTGACTTAATCGCTAACAGCATATTCTCATCATAATATTTGTATCTTCCGTCTCATATTCCAAAAAAATAAAACAACTGTAAGGCAACAACAAATACTGACTATGGCCAATGGCTGAAAGAGAGTGTAGTGGTTTTTAACTCTCGGAGTGTTGGCTTCAAATTATGAGCATCGTTGTTGGATTTGCAAAAAAAGACAGGTTTATTTCTTCTTCTTCTGCTTCTTACGGCTCTCATAATTTCATATTTATACAAATCAACAGAGCTCTTCCTTTCTCCTCCAATTCTTTATTGAATAAGGAGGAAGAATACAATTCTTCAAATGTATCCTTTTGTTATGAGGAACTCTCCCACATTGTATTTGCAATAGGAGACGGAGTATCAAATAGAAGGCAACAAAACACATCTTTACATTTCTATTTAGCTCAACGAACATAGCCTTTTGATTGTTTAGCGCGCAACAACATGTTTACTCCGGCTGTGCTTGTAACGTTATGAGAGTCCACAAGACTACACAGAGCACTGTAAGAGTGAGAAAAAATAAAATGAAAGCGACATTAACAGAGCACGCATGAAGGCAGTTTCTTTGAATTAATTTACACATTTACGGAAAATAAAAGGAAAAGAGTAAATTGTCATTATTTCCAACATTCGTCATAGTGTCAAAAATAAATATAATTAAGGTTAATTCACACATGAATGTGGAGTGTTATTGTTGGGTCAAAGTCGACTATTCAACGTCTTTAACTGTATGTCTCTGTAAAATTCAAACGAACGAATTTGAGTGGGATACGTTCAAAACCTTGGGTTTCCAAAAATTTGTAATTTTTTTGTTTGCTTTGAATCAAACAATAATTTTTCCATAAAAAAGTTTGGTAGTAATTCGTTCGAATTGGTTAAAGGATATCAAATTACTTTGTGGCAGTGATAATGTGCAAACAACGAAAGTATTAAAAGTTATAAATATAATTGTTAATAAATAAAAAATAATAACATTTATGTTATTTAATTTTTGCCAGTTTTATTAAATGTATGGTCATGTTTTTTCTTATTTCGGCTATGTTACATGAATTATATACACTAATCCTAAAATTATATCAAACTCAGTTATATTTAAAAATATTAATATTTGCTATAAGGTCTGTGACAGATACAAAGCAGTGGTTTCTAATCGAAAACTAGAAATATAGGAGTTTCTAAGTTATAATAATTAGGAACTACATTAAGACGATCATATCGAAGCTTTAAACAAATTACAGCTCCGTACTTGGCTCGACCTGATGCAACGAAATTTTAAAATAAGACCTACTCCCATCTTAAATTGGTCTTATCTCTTGGAGGCTTTTTTTATTTTTGCTTATATTGGTGTGGGTGTTGGTTTGTAAATGTAGAAATATCTAAGATCTTTTCGCTAAAAATGTGATTTATATTCAAATATTTTGTACTGACATTGAAGTAAAGGGGGTTTCAATATATATTTTAGCAAATGGAAATACATCGCCTAAAATGGTCTATTGGGTGTAATTATTGTGTCAGCAATATCTTGTAAGATATTATTTCATATGTATTTTAAACTGAATTCCTCAATCCATTCCAGCCGTCCACAAATCCTTACAAAAACCTAAAATAAATACAAATAACTATGTTAATTTATTTTGCAATTAAGGAACAAGTATGTAAAATAAAAATTAATCTGTCCATTATAATTTGTAAACACGATACAGGTCACAGTTATGGACCAATCTTCACGAAATTGTGGATGTAGGATGAATTCTGGCCAATGAAGACCCCTATTGTTTTTTGGTAAAGATCGGTTAATATTTAGGGGATGAAATGGACCAAATACTTAATTTTTTCGTTTTTCTGGTCGCTCCAGAGGCCGCAATTATGGCCCGAACATCCTGAAATTGTACATGGAGAAGGGGATCGGGCCAAAGAATAAGCATGCCTGTTTTGATAAAGTTATTTATCAAGTTAGTTATTTAAAGTTATTTAGTTATTTAGCGGGTCAAATAGACCCTGATTTTTGTGTGAAAAATTACAAAATCTGTATTCTATGGCGTATATATTTACTCCTGAAGGACATATACCAGATAAGTTGACGGCATATCCAAGAGGAGTGATACCAATAATATTGTCCTATGTAACCCATTAACATTACAGGGCAGAAATATAGCGTTGATCGCTTTAATTTTTTCCAAGAGGTTCCAGTTATGGTCAAGGACAACGCCTATAATAGTCGGTGATGATAACATACAAAAATTGGTATGAAATGCTCCCAAAACCTAATTTTTTGTTAATTTTCGAGTCGATCTATAGGCTACAAGCAGTGTAAGGAAGAGGGCTGTACTGAACATTGGAAATTTTTAGACCTCTACTATATCTCAGTACTTCTTCAACAGATATAAAAACTTTTTTTTGCTGATTTTTGGTCTTAGATAATTAACTATAAAAATTAGTACCAAAAAGATTAAATAAATTAGTATTAGTTAGCTACCCTACCCGTGGTAGCTTCGGCATTTGATGGGGCACATTCGGCACCATAGTCATAGCCGGTTAATTTTTATCGCTATCAGTCTGGTTGAAATTCAGATCCTCTAAAGGGTCTATTTTGTTTTAATATGCGACTCAATGTTTGACTTTTAATTCTATATTTTCTAGCGGCGGACATTGACGTTTCAAGGCCAAACACACTATCAGAAATAGTAGATTTCTATCGCATTTTCGCCAATTCAAGAACGTTTTGTCTTGTATATGTAATTTCGAACCATATTAAAGTATTATTTTTATTATTCAAAATCTCTGTCAATCTTCTAAAACATTATTCATTTAATTATTTTTATTTTTATATTAATAATAAAATTTGAAAAGTTTTATATACGAAATACTTACGAAAGGGAATGGAAATATTACCAAAACATCTGTAAAAATGCAAAAATCTGTGTATCTAAAAATGCTTATTAGCTAGAGATTTCAAACAGTTATTTATTTTGATATTCGACACCTATGGATGAAAGCTAGTGATGTACAATAAGAGCTTTATATCGAAAACGCCATTGCCGAAGGTGCCCCAGTCTCCCCTATATATAAATAATTTTAAAATATAAAAATATTAAGAAAACAATATGTATGATAAAAATTAACAATAGAATTGATAGATTGATTCACAGGCCGAGGACATTACAATTTAGGTATGTGTCTATTCAAAGTCGTAAACTTTATAATGTTTCCATCTTACAGAGTTAACAATGATAAACAGAAAACAGTTTCTTTCTAGGACGGCAATTGTGTAAGTTATCGATTGTTCAATGACCTTTGCAACCCGAAAATACATTAATTCTGTTGATCAATTCTGATTGATCGCTATGATGTCTGCAAGTAGTTTAATCGAAGTGCTGAATATTAATCTTTAGAAAAGTATTGTTGTTACCTACTGAGAAGATCGAGATATCCATGTTCGACTTTAAGGAACTCTGTTCGGATTCTCTTATGTAGGTCATTATTACGAGTAGGAGCCACAAATTTAGCTGGAGTCAGAATCGAAAAAATAACTCGTACCCGACTTCGGAAATTTTAGCAATAAATGTATGTTCGCCAATTTCTCTATGATTTTCTTCGAAACCCTTCGTTCGATATAATATGATATGAAGATCCTAAATGTGAAAATGAAGCCTATCGGATACTAAAAACGTGTAAATCTCTTATGATGGGAGAATGAGATATTATTAGCGACATTGGCGCCGATTTTATTTACATTTAACATAATATGTTGATCAAACTTCCAAATAGTGCGTAGGTTTTTTGATCTCGACACTTAGACTCCGTCTACATAGACCTGATAAAAACTGTACAGAATATGTACGGTCATAGGCTGAGAATATATATTGAAGTGATGATTGGAGTTAGAATAACGATTTTGACTTTTAGAGTGTCTACTTAAAAATTTCGATATTATGTTGTCACTCTAAATATAAACCGACTTGCGATTTGCAATCTGATTATATTTTTATAATGAAAATACGACCGAAAGAATATATATAAGACGACGTTATGTGACGTCTATGAAAAAAAAAATTATCTCAAATTTGAAAATCAGTTGTTAAACAATTTAGACATGGGATATCTAATACATAAAAATTTTTATAAGCAATGCCACAGTTGCATAGGAATTGTATGAAATTCTCTCTAGGCTATTTCCCAAGTAAAACCCTAATCTTGCAAATTTGTTATTCATACTATGAAAGGGAATCGATACCGATGCATGTATGTCAAACATTTATTTCCGCTTTAGACAAACCACTTCCTTTTGATACAAGTAACACACAGAATGTCCCCTAATTTAAAATGGTGGTGTGCAACAATTTTTATGTTTTCCAAGAAAATGCAATGTCTTGAATATACTATTTCGGAGATGTTCGATTTTGTTGTTGTTGTTATTTTTCAAACATTCTAAGTAAATAAATCTATACTAAATATTGATTACCTTTCTTTTTGGTTTTTTATATATTTAGTTTTTTACCCTTCCCTGGGCAATAAAAAATCGAACGAACGAACGCACACAGACATACAATGCTGTGTACATTTGTAATTAAACCTAATGATTGTGCCCCCAAGGATACAGATCTCGAGGCAACCACACAAGGGTAAACATTTAGGAGAAAAGAGGGGAAAAAATAGGTCTCAACTTAAAAAAAAGGCTTAGATTTATTCAAGCATGAATGCAATCTTTGCACACACACACTGTACCAACATTAATCTTAAATTGAGGAATTGAACAAAAATAGAATTTCAAATTTGAAATAAATAAAATACGAAATGATATTACGTACTTCCGCCCCTGAATTGTGTTGACAATTCATGTAATAAGATACAAAAATATTACCTCCTCTTGGAAGGAAGAAAAAAAATAGAGAAGCAGAAAAAAACACAAACCTCAATCCCTAAAGGGATCATAAAAAATGGGAAGCCAAGCCATAGCCACAATCTTAGGCTGGGCCACAATTTATTAGACAACAACAATTAGAAGAAGACGAGGAAAAAAATATCATCAACCCCGAGGAAAAATTAAAGTAAACAAATGATGCGCACACGCATGCGCTGTGACATAAATTTCACAATCAATCGTAGGCTCACACTTAGCCCCGAGGAGTTTGTTTGTGTGGTTGGTTTTTTATGATCCGTTCATGTAATATCGGGGAAATTTGTAAGTAATATTTGTCATTGAGGTAAAAAACAATCGAAGAGAGAAAATAAATGCATAGAAATGAGCCTCTTAAAAGTGATACCGCCTGAATAGAAAGGAAAGCGGACTCACAGGCAGCCAGGCATTCCTGGCTACCGGCGTAAGCGCGTATTTCTTTACCAACGCCACCACTCAAAAGCAACACCACCAACAACAACAATAACAAAGGTATTAAAAATAGAACGGAACTTGAGCAATGCATTGTAAATAGTAATAAATCCTCAGGAATTATTACTCACGATTTGGGCAACAACAACAACAACAACGAGGACAGTGGCGGTATTTAAGCAATTGCGTTTTTAAAAAACACACACACGCACACACACACACTCACATTTTTTGTTGGTTTATTTTATGGCAGTCAATAAAATATCATCACCAACCACACTAGGCCGGTCTATTACCATCATCATTCACATTGTCGTCATTATTTTTACTCAGCAGGGCCATAAGGAACCCTTTCATTTTAATTATTTGTTGTAATAGTTTTTTTAGGGAAAATTTGTAAAGGAAAATAAAGGGTTTTCAATACATACTTTAGTATTCTAATCGTTCAAGGACAAAGAAACTGCCATACATATTAAATTACTCAAGCAGCCGAATATACGATACGATATATTCTATTTATAAGTGGTAATTGTTTTTCCAATTTCCATCTTCGCCTTCGGTTTTATTTTTTTATTTGTTTTTCTTTATGGCCAACATTTATAAAATTTTCACACTTGTTCAAGGTTTTTATGCCATGTCTTTTCCGCCCGGTTGCCCAACTAACCAACCAACCAGCCAGCCAGCAAGCCATAAAAAGTAATTTAAATGAGTTCGTTTTTTTCGTTAAATGGTATGCGCACGCATGCGCACAAAACGGGCGCGGTCAGGGTGGGTTAAAAATGCCCATGGCCATTTCCATATGCGGCAAGGCAACATCATCAGTAGTAAGTAGTAAGTATCAGGCTGGGTATTTATTTTATTTAATGTCCGCTACATTATGATAGTCATAAAATAGTTTTTCTTATTTTTGTTTTCCCGAATTCACACCACAATAAAAATAAAGAAGAACAAGAAGACAAGAAAGGATAATGTAAAGGAGTAAAGATAACAAATCTGTGTGTGTGTTATCCTTCTGCAACATTTCATAAAATAACATTATGGTGTAATATTTGTTATAATAAAAATAATAATGAGGCTGTGTACAAGGGCAAGGATGAGAAGAGAAGGAAGCGTGTGCAGCAAATTGTGTTATATAACAAGAAATATTGTTCTGTTTTTCTTCAAATGATTCATATTTGACCTTGTACAAGCAACCCGTTAGAATTTTGTGTTTACTGTACAATAAACAAATATTATGAATGACCTTCGATTTTAAATGGAAATGACACCTCTTGCAAGGAAGATAATCTAATTTTACAAGAAATATAATAATAAGCGTAATATATTTCATTGGCACTAAAGACGTAATAAAAAATCTGATTCTAAAGAGATAATTTATGAGCAAGAAAAATTTTGATTGTAATATAATTTGGTATAACATTTGTTTAGAAAAACTCGAAATCTAATCTCTATTTTTGATAATTTATCTATTTTTATACCCTCCACCATAGTATGGAGGGTATATTAGTTTTGTTTTTCCGTTTGTAACGCATCGAAATAATCATTTCCGACCCTATAAAGTATATATATTCTTGATCAGCGTAAAATTCTATGACGATCTAAGCATGTCCGTCTGTTCGTCTGTCCGTCTGTCTGTTGTAATCACTCTAGCGTCTAAACGAATTGAGATAGAGCCCCAAAATTTTGCATAGAGTCGTCTTTTGTCTGCAGGCAGGTCAAGTTCGATGATGGGCTATATCGGTCCACGTTTAGGCATAGCTCCCATATAAGGGTACCTCCCATTTTTCGGTATTTTGAAGTTCTTAAGCGTGTTTTTCAACCGAATTCGCTGAAATTTGGTACATTGGGTTCTTATTGGGTACTAAATGCCTCCACAAAAAATTATTAGTGTAGGTCCACTTTTTCTGGTAGCCCCCATATAACGGTACCTCCTAATTTTCGGTATTTTGAGGTTCTTGAGCGCGTTTTTCAACCGAATTAGCTGAAATTTGGTACATTGGGTTCTTATTGGGTACCAAATATCCCTACTAAAAATTATATATATAGGTCCACTTTTTCTGGTAGCCCCCATATAAGGGTACCTCCCCATATCCAGTTTTTGGGGGGTTCTGACCGTATTTTTCACCGAATTGGCTGAAATTCGGTACTTTGAGTTCTTATTGGGTAGCAAATCTTTGTACTTAAAATTATAAATATAGGTCAATTTTTTCGGGTAGCCCCCATATAAGGGTACCCCCCAATATTCGGTATTTTAGGGATCTTGAGCGCGGTTTTCAACCGAATTCGCTGAAATTTGGTACATGGGGTTCTTATTGGGTACCAAATTTCCCCTCTAAAAATTATAAATATAGGTCCACTTTTTCTGGTAGCCCCCATATAAGGGTACCTCCCAATTTCCAGTTTTTGGGGGGTTTCGACCGGATTTTTTCACCTAATTGACTGTAATTTAGTAATTTGAGTTCTTATTGGGTAGCAAATCTCTTCACAAAAAATTATAAATATAGGTCAATTTTTTCGGGTAGCCCCCATATAAGGGTACCCCCGATTTTCGATATTTTGAGGTTCTTGAGCGCGTTTTTCAACCGAATTCGCTGAAATTTGGTAATTTGTAGTCGTATATGGTAACAAATCTCCCCACCAAAAATTATTAATATTCACCGCTTTTTAGGGGTAGTCCCCATATAACCCCCTTTTTTATATTAAAATAGTTTTCTGATTTGTTCCGTGTGTTGCGGTTGGTTAGTCGTTACGAGGAATAGTCAATTTTTACCCTACAAAGACTATTTAGCCATCTGTTGTAAGCATTCCGCCTTCTAAAGATATTGTGATAAAAAAACTCAAACATGATGATAATGAAATATATCGGCAGACATTTAGGCATATCCTCAATATCGTGATACCTCCTGAAGGAAAGAATTGAGATAAACAATTAAAATATTTGGTTCAAAATTGGCATATACCGGTCATTAATTAGGCATAGCCCTCATATGATGATATCCCCAAATATTCACTATTTCCTACACTATGTAATCAATATTGGTCCCTCTTTAGGCATAGCCTCATATAACTTTGTAATCTAAATTACAGTAGTTTGAGGATTTCATACTCTACAATGCGTTATAAATATCAGTCCACTTTTTGGATCATACAGATTTTAGGAAAAATCCCCATTAAAAATTGCCGAAGTTTGTATTTAATGTACATAATGGTTTACATAAATCGGTATTATCGGTATGTGCCCACTTTTTGGTATGTTCCCTATATTTTCATTGCATGTATCTGTCAGTATAACTATGGTGGAGGGTATCCAAAGTTCGGCCCGGCCGAACTTAACGCTTTTTCACTTGTTTATATTAAAATAGTTATCTGATTTGTTACGCGTTTTAATTTTGGTTCTAAGACTCTGTTGTAATCATTTCACCTGCGGAGGATAGCGAGATAAAAAATTAGAACGTAAGGTTCGATAATGAACTATAGCCGCATTTAGACCTAGCCCCTGTGTGGAGGTACCAGAAGAAGTGGACCGATATTCCCCATCTTCGAATTTGAACTAAGTTTGGAAGAAATAATAAGATGTGCGAGGTTTGAATGAAATCCAACGTTACTGAAACGGATTTGGTCCAAAGAAACATGGGGTCTAGAACCAATATTTCGATGAGGCACATTTTCATTGTGTTAAAGTGTATACACCGTCATTAGCTGTAAGGCTGGAGGTATAATTATCCATTAAAATTTTCTGAAATTTGTATTGTTGTTTACATTATGGTTTACATAATCCGTTTTTAGAAATGTCGGTATAGGTCCACTTTTTGACATGTTCCCTATATTTTCATTTCTAGTACCTGCCCGTATATCTATGGTGGAGGGTATCCAAAGTTCGGCCTGGCCGAACTTAACGCTTTTTCACTTGTTTTGGTTATAATCGGGTAATATTTAGGGGATAAAATGGACCAAAAACTTTATTTTTGTCTATTTTTCTGGCCGCTATAGAGAAATTTTGCAGAGAGAAAGGGGATTGATCAAGAAACAAGCATGGATCTTTTCATGATAATCGGTCAATATTTAGCAGGTCTAAATTCTAATATATGACGTTTATATTTACTCCTGTAGCACAAAGACCCGAGAAGTTGAAGTTCTACGTATATACTTACAAGCATCTACCTATTCTGATCACCGTTATCCCACGCGCTGATCGACATGAAGTTCCGGACAAGGACGACGCCTATTTTGGAGATGATTATATGAAATTTAGGGGATGAAATGGACCAAAAACTGCTATAGACCAGCAGTAATAAGCCGAACATCACAACACCTCACATAGGGAAGGGAATCTGGCCAACTAATAAGAATGGCTGTTTCTATCGGTCAACATTCAGCGGGTCAAATATAAATATGAAAATGTTAATGATAAATATGTAAAACGAAAAAATTTGTATCTAATGATTTACGCTTTTTTTACATTCTTTCAAATTTTTAGATACCTTATCAAAAATCTTATACATATATAGTTTCATCCGCTAAAACCGAAAAGAATACAGCACTTTTCACTTCTCCAACAATCGGCTTCTTGATGTATTCTCCAATTACAGTCGAGTACGGTTATAGCGAACAAGTAGGGACCAAACAAATTAGTTCGTTATGGAAGAAGTACTGGTAGGTTTTGCGTCGATTTTGACAATTCTTAAACTGCATATCCTTTTCGTTGATTAACCTGACATTATAGCATTTTTTGTAAAGGTTGCCAGTGCTAACATAAAAATTAACTTTTTTGATGATTGTCATCGTTTAGCATTAAGTATGTATATTTGTAGCAAGTTGGTTATATCCAAATTAAAATACATGAAAACTCAATGTTGGGACCGAATAAATAGCTCGTTATAGAAAAAGTTCGGTAAATCCGTAGTTCGCTATAAGAAAAAACTTTTGTATAGAATAAAATGTCTTAAAACTTCGGGACCAGGAAATATGTTCTCTATAAAGAAAGTTTGTTATAACCGGTGTTCGTTATAAGCGTCTCTATAACACAACAGCGCTCTCAAATTCCCTTCAATTGTCCAACGGTATTCCGAAGATTTTTACTTTCCCTCGAAGCGATGTCATCCCTTCCACACAATAAAATTGTCTTCATAACCACTTTTGTCCTTTCAATATATCGAAAGCTTGATTGTCCATAATATTTTCTATACGTTTTGAAACATCTTTCATTCTCGATATAAAGTCCTGAGTCCTCATCATCGCATCTTTGTGGCATTGCTTTTTTCGTGGTCGGTAAAACATTCAACAGAATATTTTCAATTTTTAGAGGGTGCGTCCCTGATGGGAATTATATCTGAACCGATTTCAACAAAACTAGAGTTGGGCAATCTTGTTCACTTAGCGGATCGATCTTTCTCGTTCCTTTTTTAAATAGGAACTAGTTCATTAATATAGTTTCTTTGCTCCATATAGTTCCTTTACTCTATACAGTTCCTTTGCTCCATATAGTTCCGACTCCTACATAGTTCCTTTGAATCTCTCTCTTTCATCGTTCTTTTTGTTTTTTTTTTCGTTTTTTCCATATAGTTCCTTTGCTCCATACAGTTCCTTTGTTCTTTATAGTTCCTTTGCTCCATATAGTTCCTTTGCTCCATATAGTTCCTTTGCTCCATATATGTAGTTCCTTTACTCCATATAGTTCCGACTCCTACATAGTTACTTTGAATCTCTCTCTTTCATCGTTCTTTTTGTTTTTTTCCCGCTCACATAGTTCCGTGTTGATTTGTTAATAAATGAAAAAAAAAAACAGTAAGGAAAGTAGTAAAGTCGGACGGTGCCGACTATATGATACCCTTCACTACTTTGGGTATATTCAACAGATGAAAACGTCGCATTTTTTAAATGACCAGTAAAATTAAATTGAATCCATAAACATGTTATTCTGCAACCGATACTAAATTGTTAATTTGGTCAGATATAGAAGCTATATCTAAATCTGAAACGATTTTAGGAAACTTAACACACATCATTCTAGACGCAATTCATTACGCTGTGCCAACTTTCGTGCAAACCGAAAGATATATAGGGACTTTGGTATACCATTTACATAAAATCGGGCGAAACTATATATGTGAGCTATATTTAAATCTGAACCGATTTTCACTAAACTTAGCACACGTCATTCTAGACCTAATTCATTACCCTGTACCAAAATTCGTGCAAATCGAATGATTTTCAGGGACTTTGGAGCACCATTTACCTAAAATCGGACGAAAATATATATGGGAGCTATATCTAAATTTGAACCGATTTTCAGGAAACTTAACACACATCATTCTAGACCTAATTCATTAAACTGTGCCAAATTTCGTGCAAATCGAAATATATATAGGGACTTTGGTGCACCATTTACATTAAATCGGACGAAAATATATATGGGAGCTATATCTGAAACTGAACCGATTTTCAAGAAACTTGACACACAGCATTCTAGACCTAATTCATCGAGAAATTAGACAATACTACCTTATACCTCAGGGTATTATGTCTTTGTAGGCATCGATTTCACAATTTCCAGTCATGCCGTTTCTATTATTGAGAGAGTATTGCTTGCAGTTTCCTTTTCCTTCTTGACCTTTCCACAAACGTTCAGGGGACTTTGGAAAATATCCTTTTAGTAATATTTGCAAGAAGATTTTTTTATCTGACAACCGTAAAAAATCGTCTCAATATTGCTTTTATTCAACATTTTCCTAAAACAATATTAAGATATCTGAGGCCATTGGAAAATGTTACTAGGACTTTTTTAAAAAAACAGATTGTCACTTAGTTGGAGGCTTTGGCAAAAGTTTGTAGTATTTCAAAATTATTTGGCAAACGAAGGTTTTTAAGGATGTATATGTCGACCATATTGCTATTGAAGAGACCATTTCTGAGGAAAATAAAAATTTGCATATAAAAGTTTCCGGCGTATAAAAGTGGGGTTGTTGACCTCAATTCTATCCATGCAAAAAAGGATATAAGAGATAAATTAAGATATTCTGCATATGTATCCTAACAGATATATTCTAAGGCGATTATTTGGTGTATCAACATGTTGAAATTATATATTATAATTTCAGAAACTTGCTAGATATTAATATTTATTAATTTCTGTACGTGTAGTTGAATGGGCCTTTAGTAAATTTTTAAACGAAAATATATATAGAAGGTATATGTACATCTGAACCAATTTCAAGAAAACTTGACACACGAAAGGTTCTAGTAACAATACATTGTACAAAATTGTGTGCCGATCGGCCAATCTTTGGGCCTTTAGTGCACAATTTGAATTAAATCAGTCGAAAATATATATTGAAGCTATATCTAAATCTGAACCGATTTTCATCATTCTGGACCTAATTCAGTACTCTCTGCCAAATTTCGTGCAAATCGAAAGATATATAGGGACTATGGTACACCATTTACCTTAAATTGGACGAAAATATATATGGGAGCTATATCTAAATCTGAACCGATTTTTCCCATTTTCAATAGGGTTCGTCCTTGGGCCAATTAAGTGACCTGTGCCAAATTTCATCCAAATCGGATCATAAATGCGACCTGTACTTTGTTAACAAAAATACGGACATGCATAAATCGACTCAGAAAGTGATTCTATGCATATTCGCAAAACGAACCATTGGTCTATCTCGATTATTTTTCCCTTGTACCACACTGTGGTGAAGGGTATAAAAAGGGATATGAGAGATAAATTAAGGGTTCCATATATTCTAATATTGTTAAGTCTTATAATTTTAGCTTGGAAGATCTGAAATTTGTAAACAATTCGCAATATTTACAGGGTGCAAGTGTGTGCATTGTTTACAGATTTCGAAATATGGCCCTGTAGAACGTCCGACTATACTGCTCCGCTTACTGATTCCATACAAGTCCCTACGTGTATTTAAAAATTTTTCTACAAGGGTCCTGGAAATATGTCTTTCAAATAAAATCAAAAATGTCAGTAGGGTTTCTTAAATCATTTTGGCTTCTGAGTAGAAGCTTTCCTCATTGCAACCGTCATTCTACAGTAGCCTTCTAAGTTTAAACATGTCTTCGTTACGTAGATCACGACTACTCCCCGCCTCCGTCTTTCTCACTCATTAAGAACTACTGTTAATAGAATCCGTAATATTTCAACTATTCAAATGGAGGAAATAAATAAAAAACACGCACACACACATACATACTTTGAAAGTCAGTCTTAAATTTTAATATCGCATTGATTTGCTTTCAATTAACCGCTTTTAATAACATAAAAATCACATAAATTCTATTTTCCAGAAACAAAATAACAAAAAATCGTAAAAAATCCCAACTCAATTGGAAAACAACTAAAGAATGAAGTGGTTAGAAAGAAGAAAATGCCGACAAAAAGGTAAATAAATTACCAACAAATAGATACGAAACACGTACAAATTGTTAACGTCTTTAAAATAATTGAACTGTATTAACAACAACAACAACAACACACTTTGAGAACATAACTCTTTGAAAGTTTACAAAAATACATAAATACATACAGTTGTACATACTTTGCTAATATACATATTATGTTTATATAGACAGGTATATAGACAACCAACCTCACAAAAACAGACCAAAGAAAGTCATCGGACGCCTTGAGGTGAGAAAAGAAAGACAGGCGAACAGCCAGACGGACATAAAAATGGGCGGCGGCGAAAGCAGCTTTATAGTATTAGTTACCCTATGGAGGGGGACAATGAAGACAAAGCGTTGATGATAATGACGATGATGGTATCAAACAATAAAAACCCATAACTTACCAACATATGAGCAACAGCCCCACCACCACCACCAACAACAACATCAAGTAACGAGCATATAAATAAATAAATAACATTTAAAAATAAATAAAATAAATTTGAAAAAAAGAGCTCGTTCGTCGTCTCAGGTCTGTTGGCTAGCCAGCCACGCCGCCAGCCCGCCAACCAACCAAACATCACCAATAATAATGAAGCAACCCATTCGCCGACCATTTCTTTTTTGTTTTGTTTTCAATTAAAATTCAAAAATTGTTTTCGGCTACCTAAAAATGTATATAAATAAAAAAGAGTATAATTTAAATAAAAATAAAGTGTTAAAATTAAAAATCCCCCAGGCCCTTGGGCAGGGCAAAAAAAAACGAAGAGAGTTTGCCGCCGTCCGGTGTAGATCATTGGATGGATGGACGGTAACAGCCATAAGTGGTGTTAAGTAAATGAAATATTTAAGGGTATATAACACCATAAATATATGCTGTTGCTTCTATTTTCACACAATGCACACAAACACACACACATAGTTACATTCACTCGCAGCGACACACTCGCCTTCATAAATATATTCATCAATATGCGGCAGTATGTGCCTTGTCTACATGAGCATTAAATCATTAGACACGTTTTAAATTAAGGCACGCATGCGCAACAACTAGGCAAAACTACAGCAATACAATATAATGACAACAACAACCAAAACAGAAACAACAACACGAAACAACAAAAAAATGTTCAGTCCAACAACTCTATCAATCCATAGTTTGAGCTCATACATAAACTCTAAGCACCAATGTCTAACAGAAACAACAACAACACCAAGAAACAGGGATCATTAGTTAAGAAATTTACACAACAATTACCCATACCCACGTACTAGGGGATTTTGTTTTTGTCTTATTTTTATGAAGACATTTGGCTTACCACTACCACTACCACCATCACCTAAACCCCTTCTTCATCCCAATAACCAACCCATACCCTGCCATCATTAATTGTTATGGAATGAAATTGGAAAAAAATAAATGTGTTGCTAAAGGCGCAAGAGTAGTTTTTAATAGGATTGATTAGCCTTCAAAGTTCTGTCATGATTTTTAGAAAATTATTACCAGGGCACAGGACGTGTGAATACTAAGAATTTCAAAATATCGTACTACAAATATGTGAGTATGTGTGAGTGACTGTGTATGCATATGGGTAATTTGAAACACTTTTAAAAAAGGCAGTTTATTAAAATGATAACTAGAGATTCTAGACCACCTTTTATTTGGAATGGGAATATTTAAAATTGAAGTTTGAATGTGATCAGATAAACAGTGGTTTTATTATTTCTCTACGTGAGATGGCATAATAATTTTTGTCTACGGGTTTTAAGTGATTTAAAGTATTGATTAAGTGATCGTATTATATATAAATTATTTATAATTAGTATGTACTTTCCTAGTTACAATTGTACTAGAATCGTTTGAAAATCGTAAATATCACTGCACACAAAAGGTAGCTCAAAAAAGGAGGGGTGAAAAGCCTGTATCCGATAGGGTACGAAAGCGCTGTAGCCGATGAGTCCGTCTTTATGCGATGTGCAGACAATACCTTGCTATGCTGAATTATTTATTAAAATCATAGGGTACGAAAGCGCTGTAGTCGATGAGTCCGTCTTTATGCGATGTGCAGACAATACCTTGCTATGCTGAATTATTTATTAAAAATCATGTTGTAACGATAAACAACGTAGCCAGGATTTCACTTCGGGGAGGGCCCACTGAGAACCAAAAAATATTTTTCTCGCGTTATCCTACACCATCGTTAGCTATTGAATAGTTCTACGACTTTTAAGGATTTATAACGGAAATTCGTTCACAAATTGAGAGCTTTTCCGTTTTTACACTATTTTCTATACAATTCATGCTAAGAACCATTGCAATAAATGTGATGAATAAATTAAAATTGAGTGATTTAATTCTTAAACGTTATAGAATTTGAACGACCATGATTAAAAAAACACATTATCATATTGTTTTACTATGTATGCACTTATTTTCAAATTTCACTTTATTAACGTGTTAAAAAATGTCCAATAACCCTGAACATACTATAAATTGGAGGATGACCGTAATATAGGGGCAGCACTGAAACGAGGACCAATGTTAAACCTTTTTGTAAATAAATTTTGGTAAACCCAAAATATCAAATTACAGCCGACTCGGTTAAAAAATCTTTTAACAATACGAGGTACCGTTACATGAGAGCTACCATAAAAAGTGGACCAATATTGACCATTTTTGGTAGGGAGATTCTCCGCCCATTAAAATCTCAAAGAAAAAAAACAGTAAGGAAAGTAGTAAAGTCGGACTGGGCCGACTATATGATATCCTTCACCACATTGGGGATATTCTACATATGTATCTTTACAGATGTCGTCTTTTCGAAGGAACATTGAAATGAAATTGAATGTACATAAAAATGCGATCTTTATCTATAAGTAAACCGACTAACATCAATCCTTACACATGCCATTCTGCAATCTATTCCATACTTTGTAAATAGACATTAATCAAACTTTACGCATGCTATTTGGTATGCTTCACTGTTTAAAATGTAATATCAATCAAGCACCCATTGATTATTTGGTTTACAATCAACATGAATAGGTCGAATTTATATATGGAAGCTATGCTATATATAAATATAAACCGATTTCAAGGAAACTTGCACGATATTAATATATATTAATTTCAGTACGTTTTGCCAATCGGCCTTGCTATGGTCTTTAGTACACCATTTACTTAAAATCGGACGAAAGTATATATAGGAGCTATATGTAAATCTGAACCAATTTCAAGAAAACTTGACACACGAAAGGTTATAGTAACTTCAGTACATTGTACGAGATTGTGTGCGCGTCGGACAATCTATGGTTCTTTAGTGCACAATATACATTAAATCGGACGAAAATATATATTGGAACTATATCTAAATCTGAACCGATTTTCACGAAACTTAGCACACATCATTCTAGACCCAATTCAGTACCCTATGCCAATTTCGTGCAATTGAAAGATATATAGGGACTTTGGAGACCCATTTACCTTAAATCGGACGAAAATATATATTGGAGCTATATATACATCTGACCCGATTTTCTTGAAACTAGGCAAACGTCATTTCTGACCTAATTCAGTACTTTATGCCAAATTTCGTGTAAATCGAATGGTATATAGGGACTTTAGTGCCCCATTTACCTTCAATCAGACGAAAATATATATTTGAGCTATATATAAATCTGGACTGATTTTCACGAAACTTAGCACACACCATTCTAGACTTAATTTAGTACCCTGTGCCAAATTTCATGCAATGATATATAGGGGCTTTGGTGCACCATTTACCTTAAATCGGACGAAACTATATATGGGAGCTATATCTAAATCTGAACCAATTTTCTCGAAATTTGGAACACATCTTTCTGGACCTTATTCAGTACTCTGTGCCAAATTTCGTGCAAATCGAAAAATATATAGGGACATTGCTACACAATTTTCCTTAAATCGGACGAAAATATATATGGGAGCTATATCTAAATCCGGACCGATTTTTCCCAATTTCAATAGGGTTGGTCCTTGGGCCAAATAAGTGAGCTGTGCCAAATTTCATCTAAATCGGATCATAAATGCGACCTGTACTTTGTTTACAATTTAACATCAACACGGACATGCATAAATCGACTCAGAAGGTGATTCTATGCATATTCTCAAAAGGAACCATGGGTCGATCTCGATTCCTTTTGCCTGTTTACAAACATATGCACAAAGACATAATACCCTGTACCACAGTGTGCTGAAAGGTATAAAAAAATACAGCAAAATTTGTTAAAAGACTTGTTCATAATTTCTAACATACTGAAAATTTTATTGTATCGTTTTTTGGGGGCTACACTGAAAAGTGGTTCAAGTGGTTGATACAGACATTTAATGAGAACCCAAAATATCAAATAACAGCAAATTCGGTTCCACATGTTTTAAAAATAGAAAAATTTTGGAGGTACCGTTATATGGGGGATATGCCTACACGTCGACTGATATAGCTCTGGCACTTCTGTGCAAAATTTTGGACAGCTAGCTCAGTTTCTGCAGATGCTAGAGTGATTACAACAGACTGATGGACATGGCTAGATCGTCTTAGAATTTTACACGGATTAAGAATGTGTATACATCATGGGGTTAGAAACGTTTATTTTGAAAAATCAAACGTACAACAATGGAGGGTGTACAAATGGGTAAAATTATGCTGAAGCCAACAATTTTAGTTTTTTTTACGTGCTGAATCTACTGAGACCAGCCGTGTCCAAATCCGCCCAATAAAACTGCGGTTAAAAGTACTTTGCAAGTAGAAACATCTGCAGATACATAATTTGAGAATTCCGCGTGTATAATCGCTTTTTTGTATATAAATATAAACATGTATAAGCCATATTCCTGAGTAATTGCATCATAAAATATAGCGATACGTGAATAATTGTATCCAAATTGATTGGGGAGGCATATACACAGTTCTTGATGGATATGAGCATATGGGATTTAAAAGCTTTCAAAATATTCACCCTTTGTAGGGGAGGAGCTAGAAGGAGTGGACCGATAAGCCCCATCTTGCACCTTTATACAGGTTTAGTTGAAATAATAGGGTGTCAAATAGATATCATTATGCTAAACTCGTGTATAACATTTGTTATACAGGTCAAAAGATCTCGTCTTGTGGCACTTAGGTTACGGTTCAAGAAAATTAGGTATAAGAAGACGCACAAGGGCTTGAGATAGAAAGAGGATATGTATTATAAAGGTTTCTTTATTCGATTTGACTTCTTCATGAGTTACCAGCAAAAAATGGATCATACCAAAAATTAAAAACCATTTTTAACCAATAACAAATTAATCTGTACATAACTTGAAACGACAATTTTTTTCCTTCCCCCAAAATAAATTGTGCTTCTCGGCTCTGCATCTGCTGCAATTCTAGGAGAGGAGGTGGGAACATACAGAGATCACCATTCCGCAAGGGATTTTATGGACGGATATAGCCGATAACTTAAAAGCCTTCCAAAGGTGGTCAAAGTCACTAATCTCCTTAATAATATAGTCAGCAGACACCTTATTGCAATAGGATAATGATTTTCAGATGACGGCCGAGTAGCAACCAATGACTCTCTCTGATACTTACATTTGTGTCACCCTAATATCATATGTGATTTGTCATCGAAGGAATCTTGAAGGTTGCTGTGAAGACTTACCACTGGTTCCGACTTTCGTTTTCAAAATGACAACTTTCCCACGGTCTTTCTGAGCCACTAACGATAAGTTTTTGCAGGAGACCTTGATGGTTGCAGCAAAATCTTCAGACTTTTGTGTTCCAGCTCACTACCGATACATGGCTGAGATGTTTATAACATCAACGGTTTCTACGGCGGCAAAACAAACTCTTCTGGCTGTCGTTTATGTCATTTAGGACCGTAGTGACCTCCAGCAATTAGCGTAGAGTCCGAATAATTACATTGATATTAAGTATTTGTGACGTTTGAAGCAGAGGGTGCCAGGAACACCTAGAGCAATATAGCCTCCTTATCATGACAATGACTTTATAACTGAACCTAATACTCACCGAGGTCTAGAAGTATTAACGAGGTTTCGTTCGAATAAAGACGATAGCCGGACTTTAAATCGTATACACTGATTGGTACTCCGTGTTAGGGTACTCAGTGTTAGGGAGTCATTAATTAGGCGCTAAAACTTCCCCTCGTCAGTCCATTGACACTAGGTAACTTCTTCCAAAACCCTCCCGTTAGAATCGCAGTTTCCTAATAAATGTATTGGGCTTTTCACTATTCACAAAATGTTGACGCGTCCGTTAGCATTAAGCCATACTTACGCTCATGATTATAACCCCCTTCGGCGAATATAGGCTGCCTTAATAAATGCACAATCTTACTGTACCACCCGAATTTGCATGTTATGGTTAAGAATTCTGCTCACAATTTATAATTGCAAACGGTTTCATATAAATGATGCACAAACGTTCATCCTACGAAATTTTGGAATGCGCACGAAAGTGAGCCTATAATGCCGTGCAGAAATCTGAAACGGATTTTGTACAAAATCACTTGGGTCTGAAACCAATACTTCGATGAGACTTGTTTCTGTCATTTCATAGTATATATAGCCCCTGTAGCCTTAAGGAATAATTATGGAATATAGTTTCAAGAGCATACAACAGCGGAAAATAGCTCTACTTCAACTCCACGCTACACATTGCAACAACTGCAAGCTTACAAATTTCATATTTTCATTACAATTAACTGTGATGACTCAATTTAGTTGATTTAAGTGACAAATCGTTTTGATTGACATTAACTAGCATTAACCTCACATTGGCCTTCACTTCTCCTCTTACCAGATAATTGCAAACTATTTAGACAATACAAAGCGCACAAAAAAACCAAAACGAATGAAATAAATAAGCAATTGCCAGTTATAATTGAATTATTTCACAACAACAATTCAGGCGTTATATTTCAAGCACCACTCTACGTCTTAGAATTTTACACGGATTAAGAATGTGTATACATCATGGGGTTAGAAACGTTTATTTTGAAAAATCAAACGTACAACAATGGAGGGTGTACAAATGGGTAAAATTATGCTGAAGCCAACAATTTTAGTTTTTTTTACGTGCTGAATCTACTGAGACCAGCCGTGTCCAAATCCGCCCAATAAAACTGCGGTTAAAAGTACTTTGCAAGTAGAAACATCTGCAGATACATAATTTGAGAATTCCGCGTGTATAATCGCTTTTTTGTATATAAATATAAACATGTATAAGCCATATTCCTGAGTAATTGCATCATAAAATATAGCGATACGTGAATAATTGTATCCAAATTGATTGGGGAGGCATATACACAGTTCTTGATGGATATGAGCATATGGGATTTAAAAGCTTTCAAAATATTCACCCTTTGTAGGGGAGGAGCTAGAAGGAGTGGACCGATAAGCCCCATCTTGCACCTTTATACAGGTTTAGTTGAAATAATAGGGTGTCAAATAGATATCATTATGCTAAACTCGTGTATAACATTTGTTATACAGGTCAAAAGATCTCGTCTTGTGGCACTTAGGTTACGGTTCAAGAAAATTAGGTATAAGAAGACGCACAAGGGCTTGAGATAGAAAGAGGATATGTATTATAAAGGTTTCTTTATTCGATTTGACTTCTTCATGAGTTACCAGCAAAAAATGGATCATACCAAAAATTAAAAACCATTTTTAACCAATAACAAATTAATCTGTACATAACTTGAAACGACAATTTTTTTCCTTCCCCCAAAATAAATTGTGCTTCTCGGCTCTGCATCTGCTGCAATTCTAGGAGAGGAGGTGGGAACATACAGAGATCACCATTCCGCAAGGGATTTTATGGACGGATATAGCCGATAACTTAAAAGCCTTCCAAAGGTGGTCAAAGTCACTAATCTCCTTAATAATATAGTCAGCAGACACCTTATTGCAATAGGATAATGATTTTCAGATGACGGCCGAGTAGCAACCAATGACTCTCTCTGATACTTACATTTGTGTCACCCTAATATCATATGTGATTTGTCATCGAAGGAATCTTGAAGGTTGCTGTGAAGACTTACCACTGGTTCCGACTTTCGTTTTCAAAATGACAACTTTCCCACGGTCTTTCTGAGCCACTAACGATAAGTTTTTGCAGGAGACCTTGATGGTTGCAGCAAAATCTTCAGACTTTTGTGTTCCAGCTCACTACCGATACATGGCTGAGATGTTTATAACATCAACGGTTTCTACGGCGGCAAAACAAACTCTTCTGGCTGTCGTTTATGTCATTTAGGACCGTAGTGACCTCCAGCAATTAGCGTAGAGTCCGAATAATTACATTGATATTAAGTATTTGTGACGTTTGAAGCAGAGGGTGCCAGGAACACCTAGAGCAATATAGCCTCCTTATCATGACAATGACTTTATAACTGAACCTAATACTCACCGAGGTCTAGAAGTATTAACGAGGTTTCGTTCGAATAAAGACGATAGCCGGACTTTAAATCGTATACACTGATTGGTACTCCGTGTTAGGGTACTCAGTGTTAGGGAGTCATTAATTAGGCGCTAAAACTTCCCCTCGTCAGTCCATTGACACTAGGTAACTTCTTCCAAAACCCTCCCGTTAGAATCGCAGTTTCCTAATAAATGTATTGGGCTTTTCACTATTCACAAAATGTTGACGCGTCCGTTAGCATTAAGCCATACTTACGCTCATGATTATAACCCCCTTCGGCGAATATAGGCTGCCTTAATAAATGCACAATCTTACTGTACCACCCGAATTTGCATGTTATGGTTAAGAATTCTGCTCACAATTTATAATTGCAAACGGTTTCATATAAATGATGCACAAACGTTCATCCTACGAAATTTTGGAATGCGCACGAAAGTGAGCCTATAATGCCGTGCAGAAATCTGAAACGGATTTTGTACAAAATCACTTGGGTCTGAAACCAATACTTCGATGAGACTTGTTTCTGTCATTTCATAGTATATATAGCCTCTGTAGCCTTAAGGAATAATTATCGAATATAGTTTCAAGAGCATACAATAGCGGAAAATAGCTCCTCTTCAACTCCACGCTACACATTGCAACAACTGCAATCTTACAAAATTCATATTTTCATTACAATTAACTGTGATGACTCAATTTAGTTGATTTAAGTGACAAATCGTTTTGATTGACATTAACTAGCATTAACCTCACATTGGCCTTCACTTCTCCTCTTACCAGATAATTGCAAACTATTTAGACAATACAAAGCGCACAAAAAAACCAAAACGAATGAAATAAATAAGCAATTGCCAGTTATAATTGAATTATTTCACAAAAACAATTCAGGCGTTATATTTCAAGCACCACTCTACGGTTTCCGCAATTTATAATAACAGCTTCAACTTCAGTATTGTTAACGGCTGTCAACGCTGTTTATTTCACACCATTTAGATATGCTTATGAGAGCACAAATAAAACGGCATTTGTGCCAAAAAGGCATTGTACCATTGCAGAAATTGTGAAAGAGATGGTACTTCATGGCGACCACAAGGCAAAGAAGCTGCGGTTTTTATAAGTCACCCTCAAAAGTACCAGCAACATTTGTGTAATCAATGATAATATTTTGATGTCGTTAAGCAAATATGCGTGCACATACATACATATTAGACGACACACAACTACAAACGGAGATTTGCACACAATTCCCCCCCCCTAATATTTTGGAAAATATGTGCAATTTTTTGTTACAATTTATCCTGATTTAATTTACTGCGGAAGGGACCCCCGCCGTTTCATTGATGTCGATGATGACACTTGGAAATCATTCACATAACAATAGAATTTTTGAATGCTGTCAATGAATGAATTCAATCATGCATTTTTTGTATAAAAATCTACATTTCAGTTTTTGGAAAGCACACTTTTCCACTTGACTAGAGAGGTTAAATTTAATTAAGTGCCACAAAACTATTCACTTTAACATTCTAGTTTTTCATTCATTTCTATTAAATTTGCCGTTAATTGGCAATCAATTAGATATAAAAAGTTTTTTTTTATTATTTTTTTGTTGTATAGTTATGGAATCTATTGAATATTGCAAATTTGTTTGTAACAGTAGGTGTTGCTGCTGATTGACAGGTTTAGGGGAAGATTAATGAATCGAGTACAAAATAAAAACGGTGGAACGATCGGAAAAGTTGACTTTCATCACTTGATGTGGTCTGGCATTCTTGGATAGTTGTCAGTTTGAAGAGACTAGCATTCCATCCGCAACTATCTCTAAAATAAATACGGATATCAGTGTTTTCTGTTCTATTACACCGGATTTTTCTCTTAAGATCGTTTCAATTTGGTATTTAATACCGCTCAGCGCACCTAAGATTAGTTAAAATTAGTAATACTAAATTTTTCATTTGGTCAGATAAAGAAGCTATACCTAACTCTCAACCGATTCTCAGGAAACTTAACATGCATCATTTTAGGCCTAATTCATTCAATCCCAATTATATATGGGAGCTATATCCAAATCTGAAACGATTTTCAAGAAACTCAAGAAACACATCATTCTAGACATAATTCATTACACTGTGCCACATTTCGTGCAAATCGAAAGATATATAGGGACTTCATTACACCATTTACCTTAATTCGTAAGAAAATATATATGAAGGCTATATCTAAATCTGAACCGATTTTCAGGAAACTTAACACACATCATTCTAGATCTAATCCATTACGCTGTGCCAAATTTCGTGCAAATCGAAAGATATATAGGGACTTCGGTACACAATTTACATTAAATCGGTCGAAAATATATATGGGAGCTATATCTAAATATGAACCGATTTTCAGGAAACTTAACACACATCATTCTAGACCTAATTCATTACGCTGTGCCAAACTTCGTGCAAATCGAGAGATATATAGGGACTTTGGTCCACCATTTACATAAAATCTGACGAAAATATATATGGGTGCTAAATCCAAATTTGAACCAATTTTCAGGAAACTTGACACACATCATTCTAAACTTAATTCATTACGCTGTGGGAAATTTCGTGAAAATTGAAAGATATATAGGAACTTTGGAGACCAAAGTTGCCTTAAATCGGACTAAACTATATATGGGAGCTCTATCTAAATCTGAACCGATTTTCTCGAAACTTGGCACACATTACTCTGCACCTAATTCAGTACACTGTACCAAATTTCGTGCAAATCGATAGATATATAGGGACCGTTTACATTAAATCCGTCGAAAATATATATGGGAGCTATGTCTAAATCTGAACCGATTTTTCCCAAATTCAATAGGGTTCGTTCTTGGGCCAAATAAGTGACATAGGCCAAATTTCATCCAATTCGGATCATAAATGCGACCTGTACTTTGTTTACAATTTAACATGGACAGACAGACGGACGGACGGACATGCATAAATCGACTTAAAAAGTGATTCTATGCATATTCTCGAAAGGAACCATGTGTCGATCTCGTTTCCTTTTGCCTGTTACAAACATATGCACAAAGACATAATACCCTGTACCACAGTGGGTTATATGGGGACTACCCCAAAAAGGGGGTTATATGGAGACTACCCGAAAAAGGGCCTGAATATTAATAATTTTTAGGAAGGAGATTTGTTACCATATACGACTACAAAATACCAAATTACAGCGAATGCGGTTGAAACCCGTGCTCAAGAACCCCAAAATACCGAAAATTGGAGGGTACCTTATATGGGGGCTACCCGAAAAAAATGGACCTATATTTATAATTTTTAGTGGGGAGATTTGCTACGCAATAAGAACTCAAAGTACCAAATTTCAGCTAATTCGGTTGAAAAACGGGCTCAAGAACCCCAAAATACCAAAAATTGGGGCTACCCTTATATGAAGGCTACCCGAAAAAATGGATCTATATTTATAATTTTTTGTGGAGAGATTTGATACCCAATAAGAACTCAAAGTACTAAATTACAGCCAATTCGGTGAAAAAAACCCGGTCAAAACCCCCCAAAAACTGAAAATTGGGAGGTACCGTTATAAGGGGCTACCAGAAAAAGTGGACCTATATTTATAATTTTTGGTGGAGAATTTTGGTATCCAAAAAGAACCCATTTTACCAAATTGGAGCGCTCAAGAACCCCAAAATACTGAAAATTTGGGGGTACCCTTATATGGGAGCTATGCCTAAACGTGGACCGATATAGCCCATCTTCCTGCAGACAAAAGACTCTATGCTAAATATTGGCGCTCTATCTCAATTCGTTTAGACGCTAGAGTGTTTACAACAGACAGACGGACAGGCTTAGATCGTCATAGAATTTTACGCTGATCAAGAATATATATACTTTATAGGGTCGGAAATGATTATTTCGATGCGTTACAAGCGGAAAAACAATACTAATATACCCTTCATACTATGGTGGAGGGTATAAAAATTGGCTATTTTATTTTAATGGTGTTCCAAAGCAGCAAGTCCTGGTTCGGGATAGTGTCGATTGATGGCGGTGATCGGCTCTCTGAAGATTAGTCTAATGGTCATCGGCTTGAAAATCTGATATTGTCTGATCGGCCGTATTCGGACCGGTGATATTTGCACTCATTTGAAATATGGGATGGGTAGAGGGTCTGGAAAACAGACCTTACAGATCGGCAGGAGCGAATGAATTGACAGGAGTAAACGAATCTCCGAAGTTTGCTATTGAATTCGGTGCAAGTTTATACGACATCGGCCAAAGCCACAAGTGTCCAATTGCACTTGGTCTAATACAATATCGGTTGCCACATTTACATACAGTTGTGTCACCACAATATTCAGTTCTGTATTGAGAAGAGCTAGTGGCAAAGTCCTACCGCATTCAGGACCTTTGTCAAGGATTTAAACATATCGTTGATCATAAATAATGACAAATCAAAAGTAAAAAATGACAAATTTAACTTTTCCTTTTTATGTCCTCATGGATTTAAAACAATTCACATTCCGTGTGTATGAAATTCCAATACACCTGCAATATAAAAACCTTGCAACGTGGTTGGTGGTTGACTGACTGATTGATTAATCACAACATTTTGAATATGTGGCCTTAAATAAAAATGCATAATTAAAATTCACATATTTCTTAACAAATGTCGGAAGTATTGGCGGTGAACTAACCAAATACCGGAAATGATTTCCGATAAAGTGTGACATTGCTGTAATATTTCTTAACCACGTTGGAAACAAATCTTAAAAATTCAAAATTCTCACAGACAAAGTCTCGGACATGTCACGATGACCATTACTGAGGCATCACATGCTATCACCTGTTTACGTTGTAGGCTGTTGTCCACAAAAACCCATAACTGATATACATATTTTCATGGGAACTCTAAATTTGTATTTAATATTCGACAAATTATAATCATGAAACCTCAAAAAAAGGTAGAAGGTAAAAAATTAAAATTCTTATCTAAGGACAAAATATGAAAATCACAAGTGTAAGAAGTACAAGACTTGTATGCAGGTCACCTCACATTTGGTAAGATGTTGACGAGGACGATGATGATGATGGCCCAAAGCATAAATTAAAATTGTTATCACTTTTTCTAGCACGGCGGTAAGACAAAAAAACATGTTCATGTTCCAACATACACACACAAACCCAAATAGTCTCTCACAGGCGCCTCACGTTGATTCAAAGGATGTGCCTTGTATTTGGTAACTGATCACCCAACAGGAATGGCTCGTTTCAGAGCAGAGGACGAGGAACAAAAAACTGTTGTTTTTTTCTTCTGATTCTCAAATCTGTTTGTATACCTGTAAGAGTGTTGCGCAAAAACCCAAAGGATCAATGAATTAAAAAAATGCTAAAGGATCAACGTGGTGACAAAAAAAGGATGGAGAGCACACACATTTGTTGTATGTTTACCTACCTTCATAATTTTTCAGCCCTTGTCAATTTAATTGATAATATTGTCGCCAATTTGTGTTATCGTCTGCTGTGTTTTTGTTTTCCATTTTCCCCGGTGTGTTCCCAGTCAATTTCATGTTCCATTGATGAGGGCTTATGACTTGAAAAATTTAAAAACATAGATAACATTTTTTTTGGGAAAAAATTGAGATTAGTTTTTGTTGAATTATTGTTTTGTCGAATTTTCAGTATCGGTTAGGATTTAGATTAATATTTTTCATAATTTTTTTACAAAAAGGATATGTAATTTTGTTGTTAATCATTGAACCAATTTTGGACAAATACAATTTTGCAAGAGAATTTTGTTTCTCAGGAAATTAACTGTATATTGAAATCTTGCCAGAGAGTTTTTTTTTAAAGGAAAAATAAGACAGAAATTATATAAGAGCGGAATGTGGAATAAAATTATATAAGAGCTAAATTGATTTTTATACCCTTCACCACACTGTGGTACAGGGTATTATGTCTTTGTGCATATGTTTGTAACAGGCAAAAGGAAACGAGATAGACACATGGTTCCTTTTGAGAATATGCATAGAATCACTTTCTGAGTCGATTTATGCATGTCCGTCCGTCCGTCTGTTGGTGTTAAATTGTAAACAAAGTACAGGTCGCATTTATGATCCGATTTGGATGAAATTTGGCACAAGTCATTTATTTGGTCCAAGGACGAACACTATTGAAATTGAGAAAATCGGTTCAGATTTAGATATAGCTCCCATATATATTTTCGTCCAATTTAAGGTAAATGGGGCACCAAAGTTCCTCTAGATCTTTCGATTTCCACGAAATTTAGCACAGAGCACTGAATTAAGTGCAGAATGATGTGTGCCATCGGTCCATATTTAGATATAGCTCCCATATATAGTTTCGTCCGATTTCATGTAAATGGTGCACCAAAGTCCCTATATATCCTTCGATTTGCACGAAATTTTGCATAACGAAATGAATTGAGCATAGAGTGATGTATGCCAAGTTTCGAGAAAATTGGTCCGGATTTTGATACAGCTCCCATATATAGTTTCGTTCGATTTCATGTAAATGGTGCCCCAAAGTCCCTATATATGTCTCGAAATTTGGCATAACGCACTGAATTGAGCCTAGAAGTTTCGTGCAAATCGGTCCAGATTTAGATATAGCTCCCATATATAGTTCCTCCCGATTTCATGTAAATTGTGCACCAAAGTCCCTATATATCTTTCGATTTGCACCAAATTTGACATAACGTACTGAATTGAGCCTAGAGTGATGTCTGCCAAGTTTCGTGAAAATCGATTCAGATTTAGATATAGCTCCCATATACATTTTCGTCCGATTTAAGGTAAATGGTGGACACAAAGTCCCCACATATCATTAGATTTGCCCGCAATTTGGCATAGAGTAGGTGCAGAATTATGTGTGCCAAGTTTCGAGAAAATCGGTTCAGATTTAGATATAGCTCCCATATATATTTTCGTCCGATATAAGGTAAATGGGTCTCCAAAGTCTCTCTATATCTTTTGATTTGCACGAAATTTGCCAAAGCGTCCTGAATTAAGTCTAGAATGAATGATGTGTGTGATATAGCTCCCACATATAGCTTCGTTCGATTTAAGGTAAATTGTGTACCAAAATCCCTATATATCTTTCGATTTGCACGAAATTTGGCATTGCGTACTGAATAAAGTCTAGAATGATGTGTGCAAAGTTTCGTGGAAATCGGTTCAGATTTAGATATAGCTCCCATATATATTTTCGTCCGATTTTATGTAATTGGTGCACCAAAGCCCCTATATATCTTTCGATTTGCACGGATTTTAGTATAGTACTGAATTAAGTCTAAAATGATGATTTGTGAAAAGATCCATAGCTAGGCCGAATGGCACAACGTATTGATGTAATATAAATTAGTCTCTGGCAAGTTTCCCCGAAATCGGTTCAGATATAGATATATAATAAAAACGCGTCGTCTGTTAGGATACATATGTAGAATATACCCAAAGTGGTGAGGGGTATATATAGTCGTCCCAGTCCGACTTTACTACTTTCCTTACTGGTTTTTAAATTGATTTAACTTCTTTAACCAGTAAGGAAGGCTCAAAAGTCAGAAGGGGCGGCTTTATGATACGCATCGCCACTTTGGGTATACACAATAGATGCTCATATGATTCTTGTTGTAAGGTACAGGAATATATACCGATTTACCGACGAAATAAATATCTAATTTATATAGACATATGAACCTATTTTAACCAAGCCATACCCATATCATTCTGTAATCTATGCAAAATTACATGTCAATTGGACAGACTTATCTAAATATGAAACAGATTAAATAACATTTAATACACCGCATTGTAGGTACATCATATAGACAACAACAGACCAAAATATATATGAGAGTTATATATATTTAAATCTGAATTAATTTTGAATCATGAATGCGACCTATACTTTGTGGGGGATGATAGCTACCAAGCAACGGCTCCGATTGACTTTAAAATAGCATAGCCAAGGCTTATCTGGGTCTCTCTTTCATCTGAATTGTGGATACTGACCTCCCCGCGGTGTCACTTGAGATAGCTACATTCAACACCCGTTGAAATAGTGAGAGTTGAAATAGCCGAGAGTTCATCCATAAGAACTATAAAAACGGCTTGAGGCGTCGGGTCGGAAAACCCCAGATGCTACGAAAAACCAAATTAAAAGAAAACCAAATGTTTATGACCCCTGGACCATGATCTGCGAATCTGCACTTGGATTTGCGCACACTGAACAGAACAGGCGCAGTTTTCGCTTTATCGGATGTACTCAAGAAGTACAACGCTCATATTATTGCCTTACACGAAATGCGATGAAAAGGGACAGGCATAATAATGAATTTAATAAATGAATTTGGCTGCCAGATTCACTCGAGATTCAAATTGCGTATAAAAGCGATGCAAAGCAAAGACATATTTTACGAGCGCATAGGAACAGCATGACAATAAAATTCTGGTTGGCGATTTTAAAATTCGGAAAATTCAGCCCCATGAAGAAACATCCCACAACGACATGAGGTTGATTGACTTCGCGGCAGCAAAAAACATAGTAGTTAGCAGTACCAGATTCAAGCATCTCGATGTCTACAAGGCCACCTGGTTTTCTCCCGATCACACAACGAGAAATCAAACAATGCGAGAGAGAAATATCGGGAGAAAAGGAGAGAGGAGAAACGTATTTCGAAAAAAGTAAGCTTGGGAAATTCGAGCCAGAATGAAGTACCAAGGAGTAAAACTCCAAACGGAAGGCTTTGGAACATGTACATCCTCCTGTAGAGATGAATAATGAAACCTGGTGAGAGATACAGATAGCGTGTTGAGGATGTGGAAGGAGCATGTTTGCAAAGCTTGAGGTATAGTAGCGGCAAGAAGATACCCCAGAACCAATTAAAGATGACGGTATAGATTGTATACCACCTAGCCAAGATGAGGTCAGAATAGTAACAAATCGGCGTAGGCAGCAGGTATTCAAGACCGGTGGTCAGATGCTGATCAGGAGCATATCCCAACTGTGTAGTAAAATTTGGCTTGAGGAATGCATGCCCAATGATTGGAAACTCAGACGATATGTGCCAACTATAGAGGAATTAGTCTCCTTCCAATCGCTATTTTGCGTGCTGTGTGTTAAGGTCGAAAGACTACCCAATCCACCATAGACCAGATTTTCGCACTGCGCTAAATCCTGATAAAACGAAAAGCCGATCGACATATTCCATCTACTCGCGACAGCCCATTCCACTCGGAGCTCTTTAAAGCCATGTCTGAGTTCGGCATTTCTGCAAAACTAATACGGTTATGCACGATAACATTAACTGCAGTTAATGTCGGAAAGGACCTCTTCAATGCCGAACGAGGATTCAGACAATGTGACAGTCTGTCGTGTGACCTTTTTAACATTCTGCTGGGAAAGGTCATACGAGATGCAACGGTAAACAGAAATGGCACTCAGTGCATTACTGCAAAACTAATACGGTCATGCACGATAACATTAACTGCAGTTAATGTCGGAAAGGACCTATCGGACCCCTCAATACCGAACGATGATTCAGACAATGTGACAGTCTGTCGTGTGACCTTTTTAACATTCAACTGGGAAAGATCATACGAGATGCAAAGGTAAACAGAAAAGGCACTCAGTGCATCGACAAAATGGGTCGAACATTGCGATCGGTAACAGCCACCTTTCAGGGAACGTCTGCTAAAGTGGAACTGACAGTAAATGGCGAGAAGACCAAACTGATGGTATCAACGTGCAAGACGTCCAGTAGACACGGACCAACAATGGAACTACAGTTTTGAGATAGTCAATGATTTGATTTGATAAAACTAATACATCAGTTTTGAAACCCGGAGAAGAATAGTGTTGGCCAACAGATGCGACAAAGGTCTGAGCAAGCAATTTAAGAATAAAGCCACCTCTCGCCAGACCAGCATATCTCAGATCAAAAGGCATATAAATGCGAGCACCTTCGGCGTGTAAGGGAAGGCCACAAATTCGATAGAAAGATCAAGTGGAAGAAAACATTTCGAATCATGGTCTTTCAAATTGGAAAAACGGCGCTCAGAACCGACGCGCCTTTAAATCTTTTTGAAGCTCGGCTTATAGAACAAATGTTCTGTCTTGAGCCAACTAAATAAGTATTTTGTCTACAATAATACATGGACGGACTGACATACGTAATTCGACTCAGAAAGTGATTCTATGTATATTCTCAGAAGTAACTATGGGTCTATTTGCTTTTCTTTATGCATGTTACAAACATATGCACCAATACATAGTACCCTATATTACAGGGACGAACGCAGGGGGACCAGGGTGCCCAAGTGATTAAAATTTGCCAATCCAATTTTATTATTGTAATTTATAATATTGTACTTATACCACTCTTAATATATTGCAAAAAATGTCAATGTCATAAATACAATGCGTTGTATTAAGGAGGACTCAGGTATATTCCCCATGCAATTGGCTATAATTTGGCAATGTAGTTCCAATTGGGTTTGTGGACGGAATTGGAATAAATATCGTTGTTTCAGCATAAATCCAGTTTTTCGCCTTTCAAAGCTACAAGCAAACTTTGCTATTGACTTTATATTCCACGGTTGCATCCATAAACCATCTACAAACTCCATATAACAACTAAAATTGATTTGTCAATTATGGCTGAAAAGCTGAAAAAACTCAACCAAATTAAAATGGAAGTCCAATGATGCCATAAATATTTTCGTTGACCACCTAGAACTGCAGCGGCGTCACCATAATCGTCATCATCGAAGACATATGATCAGAAAATCATTAATGTTTTTGAAAAAAACTAAAACAAAAATTCTGAAATAAAAACAACAACAGAATCCAAACTACTACAATAAACAAATATTTACCACACACATGCAAAGACATTTTTCAGAATAAAATAAAAAGCATACAAAAACATCAAGAAGCCTTCTTCATATCTGGCTGTCTGTCGTTTCATGTAAAAATCGAAGACATTAACTCCCTATAAAAGTCATAAAACTGTTTCAATGGAAATAATCATAAAAAGAGTTCCTACCATCAGCAGCAGCATCATCAGTCGCATCAGGTCCAATCAAAATCAGGGCAAAGGGAGTAGTGGCGTACGGAGCACGATGATGAAAAACTTCCCAGAAATAAATCAATCAATTAAAAATTTTATGAAGTTCCCGCAGTCAAATGCCGAAAAGTACACGATTAAATGCCAACATAATATGCTCCAGGAACGTGAATGCGAATGCGTTTAAAATGGCCAAAAACGCCACTTGCCGCTGACCATTCAGCCCGCCAGCCAGCGAAGCTGCGTGCCACAGACAGACGTAAAAGAGAAGTCAAACTG